>NW_020175432.1:919378-920031 GCF_003031525.2 Neophocaena asiaeorientalis asiaeorientalis
GTAGATTGCTTTGGGTAGTAGAGTCATTTTCACAATGTTGATGCTTCCAATCCAAGAACATGGTATATCTCTCCATCTATTCGTGTCTTTTTAAATTTCTTTCATCAGTGCCTTAAAATTTTCTGCATACAGCTCTTTTGCCTCCTTAGGTAGGTTTATTCCTAGATATTTTATTCTTTTTGTTCAATGGTAAATAGGAGTGTTTTCTTAATTTCACATTCAGATTTTTCATCTTTAGTGTATAAGAATGCCAGAGATTTCTGTGCATTAATTTTGTATCCTGCTACTTTACCAAAGAGTTTGAGAAGGATAGGTGTTAGCTCTTCTCTAAATCTTTGATAGAATTCGCTTGTGAAACATCTGGTCCTTGGCTTTTGTTTGTTCGAAGAGTTTTAAGCACAGTTTCAATTTTAGTGCTTGTGATTGGTCTGTTCATATTTTCTATTTCTTCCTGGTTCACTCTCGGAAGGTTGTGCATTTCTAAGTATTTGTCCGTTTCTTCCAAGTTGTCCACTTTATTGGCATAGAGTTGCTTGTAGTAATCTCTCATGATCCTTTGTGTTTCAGCAGTGTCAGTTGTAACTTCTCCTTTTTCATTTCTAATTCTATTGATTTGAGTCTTCTCTCTTTTTTTCTTGATGAGTCTGGCTAAT
>NW_020175432.1:920077-931691 GCF_003031525.2 Neophocaena asiaeorientalis asiaeorientalis
TAGTGTATGGTTTAGCCTCGATGTGTTTGTATTTTTTACAGATTATTTCCTGTAATTGATATCTAGTCTCATAGCATTGTGGTCAGAAAGGATACTTGATAGATTTCAATTTCCTTAAATTTACAAGGCTTGATTTGTGACTCAGGATATGATTTATCCTGGAGAATGTTCCATCAGCACTTGAGAAGAATGTGTATTGTGTTGTTTTGGGATGGAATGTCCTATAAATATCAATGAAGTTCATCTTGTTTAATGTATTGTCTGTTGTAATAGTCTTTATTTTAAAGTCTATTTTGTCTGATATGAGAATTGCTACTCCAGCTTTCTTTTGATTTCCATTTGCATGGAATATCTTTTTCCATCCCCTCACTTTGAGTCTGTATGTGTCCCTAGGTCTGAAGTGAGTCTCTTGTAGATAGCATATATACAAGTCTTGTTTTTGTATCCTTTCAGCCAGTCTATGCCTTTTGGTTGGAGAATTTAATCCATTTACATTTAAGGTAATTATCGATATGTATGTTCCTATTACCATTTTCTTAATTGTTTTGGGTTTATTATTGTAGGTCTTTTCCTCCTCTTGTGTTTCCTGCCTAGAGAAGTCCTTTAGCATTTGTTGTAAAGCTGGTTTGGTGGTACTGAATTCTCTTAGCTTTTGCTTGTCTGTAAAGCCTTTAATTTCTCCATCAAATCTGAATGAGATCCTTGCTGGGTAGAGTAATCTTGATTGTAGGTTTCTCTCTTTCATCACTTTAAATATGTCCTGCCACACCCCTCTGGCTTGCAGAATTTCTGCTGAAAGATCAGCTATTAACCTTATGGGGATTCCCTTGTGTGTTACTTGTTGTTTTTCCCTTGTTGCTTTTTTTTTTATCCGGTATGCGGGCCTCTCACTGTTGTGGCCTCTCCCGTTGCAGGGCACAGGCTCCAGACGTGCAGGCTCAGTGGCCATGGCCCACAGGCCCAGCCGCTCTGCGGCATGTGGGATCTTCCCAGACCGGGGCATGAACCCGTGTCCCCTGCATCAGCAGGCGGACTCTCAACCACTGTGCCACCAGGGAAGCCCTCCCTTGCTGCTTTTTAATATTTGTTCTTTGTATTTAATTTTTGATAGTTTTTAAAATATGTGTCTTGGTGTGTTTCTCCTTCGATTTATCCTGTATGGAACTCTCTGTGCTTCCTGGACTTGATTAACTATTTACTTTCCCATATTAGGGAAGTTTTCAACTATAATCTCTTCAAATATTTTCTCAGTCCCTTTCTTTTTCTCTTCTTCTTCTGGTACCCCTATAATTTGAATGTTGGTGCGTTTAATGTTGTCCCAGAGGTCTCTGAGACTGTCTTCAATTCTTTTCATTCTATTTTCTTTATTCTGCTCTGCGGTAGTTATTTCCACTTATTTATCTTCCAGGTCACTTATCCCTTCTTCTGCCTCAGTTATTCTGCTATTGATCGCTTCTAGAGAATTTTTAATTTCATTTATTGTGTTCTTCATCTCTGTTTGTTTGCTCTTTAGTTCTTCTAGGTCCTTGTTAAATGTTTCTTGTATTTTCTCCATTGTATTTCCAAGATTTTGGATCATCTTTACTATCATTATTCTGAATTCTTTTTCAGGTAGACTGCCTATTTCCTCTTCATTTGTTAGGTCTGGTGGGTTTTTATCTTGCTCCTTCATCTGCTGTGTGTTTCTCTGTCTTCTCATTTTGCTTAACTTGCTGTGTTTGGGGTCTCCTCTTCACAGGCTGCAGGTTCGTAGTTTCCCTTGTTTTTGTTGTCTGTCTCCAGTGGCTAAGGTTGGTTCAGTGGGTTGTGTATGCTTCCTGGTGGAGGGGACTAGTGCCTGTGTTCTGGTGGAGGACGCTGTATCTTGTCTTTCTGGTGGGCAGTTTCACCTCTGGTGGTGTGTTTTGGGGTGTTTGTGGCCTTATTATGATTTTAGGCAGCCTCTGTGCTAATGGATGGGGTTGTGGTCCTGTCCTGCTAGTTGTCTGGTATAGGGTGTACTGCACTGTAGCTTGCTGGTCGTTGAGTGAAGCTGGGTCTTGGCGTTGAGATGGAGATCTCTGGGAGATTTTCGCTGTTTGATATTACGTGGAGCTGGGAGGTCTCTTGTGGACCAGTGTTCTGAACTGGGTTCTCCCACCTCAGTGGCACAGTCCTGATACCTGGCTGGAGCACCAAGAGCCTGTGCTCTACACGGCTCAGAATAAAAGGGGGGAAAGAAAGAAAGAAAGAAAGAAGAAGATAAAATAAAGTTATTAAAATAAAAATACTTATTAAGAAAAAGAATTTTAAACTAATTACAAAAAACAAAAAACAGGAATAAAACCGGACAGACAGAACCCTAGGAGAAATGGTAAAAGCAAAGCTATACAGACAAAATCACACACAGAATCATACACATACACACTCACAAAAAGAGAAAATGGAAAAAAATATATATCGTTGCTCCCAAAGTCCACCTCCTCAACTTGGGATGATTCGTTGTCTATTCAGGTATTCCACAGATGCAGGTACATCAAGTTGATTGTGGAGATCTAATCCTCTGCTCCTGAGGCTGCTGGGAGAGATTTCCCTTTCTCTTCCTTTTTCGCACAGCTCCGGGGGTTCAGCTTTGGATTTGGCCCCGCCTCTGCGTGTAGGTCGCCTGAGGGCGTCTGTTCTTCGCTCAGACAGGACTGGGTTAAAGGAGCAGCTGATTCGGGGTCTCTGGCTCACTCAGGCCAGGGGGAGGGAGGGGTACGGATGCAGAGCGAGCCTGAGGCGCGTGACGTTGCAGCAGCCTGAGGCGCGCCGTGTGTTCTCCCGGGAAAGTTGTCCCTGGATCACGGGACCCTGGCAGTGGCAGGCTGCACAGGCTCCCGGGAGGGGAGGTGTGGATAGTGACCTGTGCTCGCACACAGGCTTCTTGGTGGCGGCAGCAGCAGCCTTAGCGTCTCATGCCCGTCTCTGGGGTCCGTGCTTTTCGCCACGGCTCGAGCCCGTCTCTGGAGCTCCTTTAATCGGTGCTGTTAATCCCCTCTCCTAGCACACTAGGAAACAAAGAGTTAAGAAAATGTCTCTTGCCTCTTCGGCAGGTCCACACTTTTTCCCGGGCTCCCTCCCGGCTAGCCGTGGTGCACTAACCCCCTGCAGCCTGTGTTTACGCCGCCAACCCCAGTCCTCTCCCTGCGCTCCAACCGAAGCCCGAGCCTCAGCTCGCAGCCCCGCCCGCCCCGGCGGGTGAGCAGACAAGCCTCTCGGGCTGGTGAGTGCCGGTCGGCCCTGATCCTCTGTGCGGGAATCTCTCCGCTTTGCCCTCCGCACCCCTGTTGCTGTGCTCTCCTCCGCAGCTCCGAAGCTTCCCCCCCTCCGCAACCTGCAGTCTCCGCCCATGAAGGGGCTTCCTAGTGTGTGGAAACCTTTCCTCCTTCACAGCTCCCTCCCAGAGGTGCAGGTCCCGTCCCTATACTTTGTCTCTGTTTATTCTTTTTTCTTTTGCCCTACCCAGGTATGTGGGGAGTTTCTTGCCTTTTGGGAGGTCTGAGGTCTTCTGCCAGCGTTCAGTAGGTGTTCTGTAGGAGTTGCTCCACATGTAGATGTATTTCTGGTGTATTTGTGGGGAGGAAGGTCATCTCAGCATCTTACCCTTCCACCATCTTGAAGCTCCTCCTATTAAAGATTTGATTGAAGCTGTTCACTTGTGTGAGACGAGTGGTTATTTTACCAGTGAATCCAATGAACCTTAAAAGTGAAAGCAGACAGTTGGCAGAACAGCTACAGGCAACATTCTTTTACAAAGGTGCAGAGCCAGCATGACTAAGCACAGGCAACAGAGTACAAAGGTTAGAGACAAAGGACTAGATCCAATGTGGAGTCAGGTTTGTTCTGCCCAGTTTTAATAGGAGTCTGGCCACCTACCTGCAGCCCGAGTCAGATAAGGAGATGACGTTTGGTCAATGGAAGGCACCTGCAGGCAGTCGGAGGGGATTACAGGACAGACATCCATCATCTGCCAAAGGCCACTGCTGCTTTCAGCTTCACCTAATCCCTCTGGGTTCCAGGAACAGCTACTACCTGGCCCGGGGGTGGTGTCAGCTCTCAGCTGATGCTAGCCCCCAGGGGGCTACACTAGCCTTGATGGTTTCCCTTGGCCCACTGTCAACTGAAATAAAAAATGTACAACGTCAGAGCAGTGAGATTCAGTTTCATTCAGGGACATTACTGAGGACTGTTGCCCAGGAGACAGCCTCTCAGAGAGTTCTGAGGAACTGCTCCAAAGAGGTGAGGAGGAAGGTCAGCATATATGTGATTTTGGCTAAGGGGTACGTGCAATCCAATATACAGCATGGTAGTCGTCATGAGGAACAGATTTCTCAGTAATTTTAGTACTTTTCTAAGCATGGGAAGATGCAAGAATTCAGGCTCATAAAATTTTTCCTAAATGTCTAAACTATCTAAAGGCCTGTTTTCCCAATGTGCAGAGTGCCTCATCCTGGTCTCTGTCCTGAATTAGCAACCGCAGTGGCTAATGATTTAATCCTAGTAGAACTAGATGGCAGGCAACATTCCTTATTTACAGTCAATACTTTGTAAATGGCCCCTACTTAATGCCACTCTCATGTAGCCCCTCTGAGGTCTCTGCCAGGAACTGACTATTACATTCCGCAAAGGGATGGGACACCTCAGCAATCCAGTTATGTGAGTGTCGATGTTTGTGTAGGCACAGAAAAAAATTGAAAAATTATACCCAACACCTGGAATGGGAGGGCAGAGTAGGAGGAAGAATGGTTCTGCTAAATGCCTACATTTACCCAACTGTTTCCTTTTCTTAGATGAAGCCTGCAAAACATTTTTCATTATAATTACTAATCTATGTAATTACAAATTATTTATATATATTTTAGATTTTTTTCTTTATTATTAATTAAATTTATTTTTGGCTGCATCGGTCTTAGTTGCTGCATGCGGGATCTTCACTGAGGCACACGGACTCTTCTTTGTGGCGCTCGGGCTTCTCTAGTTGTGGCATCGGGGTTTCCTCTTCTTTAGTTGTGGTGCGCAGGCTCCAGGGCCCATGGGCTCTTTAGCCGTGGCACGTGGGTTCCAGAGCACGTGGGTTCTGTAGTTTGAGGCATGCAGGCTCTCTAGTTGAGGTGCGTGAGCTCAGTAGCTGCGATGTGGGGGCTTAGTTGCCTCACGGCATGTGGGATCTTAGTTAACTGCCCAGGGATTGAACCCGAGTGTACTGAATTGTAAGGCAGATTATTTACCACTGGACCACCAGGGAAGTCCCACAGATTATATTTTTAAATTTTTAAAGGGACAAATTTTTTAGTGTTATGCATAGTACCATGCTACTGCATGCTTAGTGCCATGCCTGATGGGCAGCAGGACTCAATACATACGAATTGTGAGAAGCCGGAGGGCATCATGGTTAAGAACAAGGACTCCAGGTGCCAGGGTTCAAATCAGCACCATCTGAGTGAATTTGGTCATGTCTCTTTACTCTTCTGTGCCTCGATTTTCTAACCTGAAAATTGAGGGTAATGACAAGGTGGTTGTGAAAATCAAATGAATTGAAATGAGTAAAGTGGTAACAACACTCCCTGGCTCAGAGTCAGCACCAACATGCATAACTGCCGTTACTTTATGACAGTATGAGGACATGGGCACCAGCCATGAGCCTTAGTCCCTACTGGCACACACACCAGCTGTCTTGCAGGCTATGAACATCCCCTGTTCTTTCCCTCTGCCCTTAGCAGGGAAGAGGCTCCTTAGAAAGGAGCAAGCACTGGCTTGGGATCAGAGGGCTCCTGGTCAAGGCTAAGCTTTGCCACTCTCCAGCTGTGTGACCTTGGGCAAGCAAATTGCCCTCTCTGAGACTCACATTCCTCCTCAGTAAAAAGGGAATAATAACAGACCCTTGGGGATTGGAGGAGCGAGCCTATGTGTGTCTTAGTTTGCATCCTCTGGAAGTAGATCCTCATGCAAGGATTCAAGTGCAAATACTTTATTGGGAGGTGACCCTGAGGCAAGAATTCAACTGCAAGTTGTTTCCTTGGGAAATAATCCCAGGAAATGCCAGTAGGGCACTGTGGAAGTGAGACTGGGAAAGGAAGTCAGCAGGTAAAGGGTACTTTAGCCAGAAAGCTCACACTGTGGCACCTGGGGCTCAGTCCCTCTCGGGGACAGCAGAGAACATACACCCACAAGTCTTTAGTTAGGGCTGCTTCCAAAGGCATTATTTCTCCAGAATGTCCTGCCGGCACTGCACGGCTGAGGTCTGGGGACAGAGGCAGGAGCCTTCCACAGCAGTTGTTTTCAGGAACACAGCCTGGTGCAGACCGTCACAGTGGTTCAGTGACTTCAAGACACATACATTTACACCCTTACACACATACACACACATTCACCCACACATGCACACAACTGCATACACAATCACATACACACTGTGTACACACAGACACGCACAAACACAGTTACATACACCCACGTGTGCTTGCAGCTACATACACACTTTTACACACACATGCATACACACGAGTGCAAAGCACAATATATGCATGCATGTAACAATACACACAATTACATGCATACACTCGTATACACACACCATGACACATATGTGTTCACAGTCACACATACACTTACACACAATCCCACACATAGTCACACAGTCACACACACACATTGAGCTAATGGAGACCGAATGTCTTAGAGCTTGTTGTCTCCGAATCTTCTAGCAGAAGGAGCCTCCAACACACTCAGAAGAGGAATGGACACCTCACAACAGCCAGTGACTGAACCAGGCCTGGGTGTGTCTTAACAATTAAGCAGGGCACCCATGAGGTCCATGCCTCCCCTCCTCCCTGTCTCTTACTCATTCACCATCACAGCCCTTAGTGGAAAGTCAAAGCCCGTTTGTAGTGGGAGAAAAGACATTTGACACCCCAAGTATAGATAACTCTTTGAAGGGGTTAGCTTCATGGTGGGGGAAAGAAACTGTGGGTTAACAGGTGGAGAAGTGGGATCAAGCGCAAGGATTTTTTTTTCAAAGATTGAGGAAATAGCAGCGTTATTTGTATTCCATTGGGAATGACCCAATAGACTTCAGGATACATGGTTAATATACAAAAATTAATTGTATTTATATATTCCAGGGGTTGGCAAACTATGGTCTATGGACCAAGTCTGGCCTGTGCCCTGTTTCTCTAAGATATACAAGCAATGAATTGTTTTATATTTTAAAAGAATTACAAAAGAAGGAGAGGAAGAGGAGGAGGGCTGTAAGGCCTGAAATATTTACAATATGGGTCTTGACAGAAAATGTATGCCAACCCTTCTGTACACTAGTAATAAACAATTGGAAAATGTTTTCAAATACCATTTTTTCAAGGATCATGTACCAGAAAAAGTGAAATACTCAGGTATAAATCTAACAAAATATGTGCATGATTTCTAGGATGAAAACTTCAAGACACTGATAAAAGAAATCCAACAAGACCCAAATTAATGGAGACATATATAATGTTCATGGAGGAGAAGACTCCATATTGTTAAGATGTTAAGTCTCCTCAAATCGGTCTACAAATTCTATGAGATCACAATCTCAGGAGGACTTTTGTAGAAACAGATAAGCTGATTACAAAATGTACATGAAAATGCAAAGGATTTATCAGAGGCAAAATTTTTCGGAAAAGGGAAAATTTAGTTGAAGGATTTACAAGACCCCTTTCAACACATAGTATAAAACAGTAGTAATAATGACAGTGTGATACTGGTCAAAGACATATTAATCAATGGAACAGTATAGAGAGTCCAGAAATTTTTTTAAAAACCTTGCAGGGCAAGTCAATGTATAAAGGATAGTCTTCTCAGTAAGTAGTACTGGAAAAATTCAACCACATGAAAAAAAAAAATTCATCCCGTACCTCACACTTTATACAAAATTTAATTTAATATGAACCATAGAACTAAATAATGTAAAAATGTAAAACTTTTAGAAGAAGACATAGAATAGAATCTTTGTGGCCTTAGGTTAAACAGAGAGTTCTTATATATAACACCAACTGCATAATCATAAAATGAAAAAATGGATAAACTGCTCTTTATAAACATTTTAAAATTTTGCTCTGTGAAAGAAATTTAAGATAAAGACCAACAACACACTAGGAAAAAAGACTTGCAAATCGCATATCTGACAAAGGATTTGTATGTAAAATGCAACAGTAGAAGGGAACAATCCAAGGAAAATTAATGGACAAAAGATTTGAACAGGTGCTTTACCACAGAAGATATATGGATGGCAAATAGGCACATGAAAAATTGTTCAACATCATTAGTCATTAGGAAATGCAAACTAAAATCACAGGGACATATCATTGTACACCCATAAGAATGGCTGGGGAAAAAGTGACACCTCCAGGTGCCCGTGAGTATGGGCAGCAACCAGAAGTCGCACACGTTAACGATAGGAATTTTAAATGACATGGACACCTATGGAAAAGAGTATGGAAGTTCCTCAAAAAATTAAAAATAAAACTGCCGTATGATCCAGCAAAACTGAAATCAGGATCTCACAGAGATATCTGCACTCCCATCTTCACTGCAGTATTATTCACAGTAGCCAAGATATGCAAACAAACTAACTGTCTATCAGTGGATGAATGGATGAAGAGGATGTGATACACACACACACACAATGGAATATTATTCAGCCAGGAGAAAGAAGGAAAACCTGCTCGTTTGTGACAACGTGGTTGGACCTTGAGAGCATTATGCTAAGTGAAATAAGTTAGAGAAAGACAAATACA
Organism: Neophocaena asiaeorientalis asiaeorientalis; assembly: GCF_003031525.2. Taxonomy (NCBI): domain Eukaryota; kingdom Metazoa; phylum Chordata; class Mammalia; order Artiodactyla; family Phocoenidae; genus Neophocaena; species Neophocaena asiaeorientalis. Next base: position 928,873 of record NW_020175432.1, read on the forward strand.
GGCAGCCTTCCATATCTGTGGTTTCTGCATCTGCATAGTCAACAAATCCCAGATCAAAAAGATTCGGGGGAGGGGGACGTCCAAAAAATTCCAAAAAGCAAAACTTGAATTTGCTGTGTACCAGAAGCTATTTACATAGCATTTACATTGTATTTGGCATTATAAGTAATCCAGAGATGATTTAAAGTATACAGGAGGATATAACATTGGTGTGAGGATGAAATCAGTGTTTACCTGGGGGAGCTGAAGTGTCATAACCTTCTCCCCTCCAGTGGTCTACTTCTGTTAATAGGACCAATATTAGTGTCTGTGGAGTCATCAAGCCTTACGTGTTGTATGAAAAGTGTTTAACGACACCCACACCTTACATGAATGCATGTGTATCTATTGCTATAAAAATGAAATTTCTACACCAAAAGTTATGTGATTAAGAGTAACTCAATATGTAATTGGTTGTGATATCTCAAGCTTATTAAGGCGCATAAAGAGAATTCTTGCAAAGTGAGACAAACTAAATGATTTCCTGACATAATGCTATTTACAAAAATAAAGAGTGGCTTGAATACTTAACACAAAGATTTTAAAGGCCCCCAAGATGATTTTATGTTTTTGAAGGATGTTCACAATACATTATTATATGAAAACCCCAGATTAACAAGAAAAATGTAAGATAAAATAACATTTTTTATGTTGAGATAAAACTCACATAACATAAAATTCATTCATTCCTAAAATTCATAACATTAAAGTGTCGATTCCATGCATCTAGTACATTCACAACGGTGTGCGACCACCACCTCTCCTCTATCTAGTTCCAAAATATTTTCATCACCTGCAAAGCAGACCTGTACTCATTAGCAGTCATTATTTCCTCCTCCACCCTCCAGCTCCTGAATCTATCTCTATGGATGTACCTATTCTGCACATTTCATATAAATGGAATCATATCATATATGACCTTTTGTGTCCGACTCCTTTCACTTACCATAATGTTTTTTTGTTTCTTTTTTGTGTGTGTGTGTTTTTTTTTTTTGCGGTACGCGGGCCTCTCACTGTTGTGGCCTCTCCCGTTGCGGAACACAGGCTCCGGATGCGCAGGCTCAGCGGCCATGGCTCACGGGCCCAGCCGCTCTGCGGCATGTGGGATCTTCCCAGACCGGGGCACGAACCCATGTCCCCCGCATCGGCAGGCGGACTCTCAACCACTGCGCCACCAGGGAAGCCCTACCATAACGTTTTTAAAGTTCATTCATGTTGTAGCATGTATGAGTGCTTCACTCCTTTTTTATGACCCAATAGTATTTCTTGTTATGGATATACCTCATTTTATTTATTCATTCATCTGTTAACAGATATTTGAACTGTTTCCCAAATATCCAACTTTTGGCAATTGTGGATGGTGCCACTATGAAGGGCCATGTACCACTTTTTGTTTAAACCCTGCTTTCAATTCTTTTGGGTACATACCTAGGCACAGGATGGCAGGGTCATATGGTAATTCTAGGTTTAATTTATTGAGGAAACACCAGGCTGTTTCCCACAGTGGCTGCACCATTTTACATCCCCACCAGCAGTGTATGAGGATTCCAATTACCCCACATCCTCACCAACCCTTGTTATTTTCCAGTGTTTTATATTCTTGCCGTCCTAGTGGGTGTGAAGTGATATCACACTGTGTCATTGATTTGCAATTCCCTAATGACGAATGATGTTGAGTATCTTTCTATGTGCTTGTTAGTCAGTATAATAGTAATTTTAAAAAGGAGATTATATGTAGAACATTTAGATGTAAATTAAAATTTTTACTTGTATAAAATTACATATAAAATTTAAAATTGGCAGTATATGTGAGAGAATATGAACAGTGATTGCTTTGACATACTTGGATTACGGATATGATTTTTATTTCTTACTTTTTATTATTTGTATTTTCTTCTATGGCAAGGTATCATTTGGGGGAAAAGAAAAACATTTTGAATAAGAACTCTGAAGGCAAAGGAAAACATATGTGATTTTCAGCTTAGAATATAGTAAATATTTCCTCATTTCATGTTACAGTGTTTCTTTCTAATTTTGCAACCAGTAAGTCTTCTGGCCCCTGAAAGGCTCTGAGACTAGGACTCTATCCCAGGACCTCCTACAGCCTGATTGGGGCAAGTCCTGAGGCAGCTGCTGTCCCAGGTGCTGAAGGAAGTGGCCCCACTCCTGCCTCTTCCACCTCCTCTCACTATTGTGGACCCTCTTGACCTCCACTTCCTAGATGAAAATGAAGTCCTGGGTCATGCCTCTCTGAGGGAAAAAATTTTTTTTTCGGTTCCTAGCTTCGGACCAGCTTCACATCAAAGCCCACTGTAACTATGTAACAGATGTAACTATGGAGATTTTGAATTTACTGAATCTTCTAATGACAGTTACTTTCAACGGCAGGTTTCCACACGTTCCAAAACTTAAATATAACTTTTATAACTTTAAAACATTATAAATTTGAGAAATTGATGCAAAAAGAAGGGAAGAAATGAACCCTTATTGAGTACTGATGCTTACCAGATACTGAGTCAGTCATTTTGCTAATGCTTGCTTATAAATCTCCACAACCCGCAATAAGGTGGCTACTATTATGTAATAAAGGCAGTGAGGCTTAGAGAGAGACATGATTTTCCCCAAGCCAAGCAGCTAGTAAATAAATGGCAGACTGGGATGGTGACCACTATAGGAGGGAGTGGTGGATCCAGCGTCATCTGAACCTGACGGCATCTAGCTCTCTGCTACACCTTCCCTAAATAGTATCCTTGACCTTGTGATCCAAGATGGAAATCAAG
>NW_020175432.1:931876-1038934 GCF_003031525.2 Neophocaena asiaeorientalis asiaeorientalis
ACCCAAGGCCTCCTCTCAATGAGACTGGGGCAGACATGGCAACACAGTTTTATTCCTGGGAATCTGCAAAGTGAGGTGTCTAGGGTCAGGGTGGATCGCAGGCCAGACGGTGGTGGGTCACTGCTGACTTGCACTCAGCGGTTCCACACGCAACCAAAGTCCACCCTCCGCGCGCATGATCAGCTCCGGCTTCCTGCGTGGCTCCTCCTTGTCCGGCAGCACACGGAAGCGCAGCAGCGTGAGCGCCAGGACCACCTTCATCTCTGTCATGGCGAATGACTGCCCAATGCAGTTCCTGTGGGCGAGAGCGGGAGCTCTGACTGCGCCTGGAACCCTCATCCGGGCCCCACCGCACCGGGTATCTGGCCTACAACCCCCATCCCCACCAATAGGGATGGAGAAGGAAGCTAACCGTGCCTGGAACCCCCACGTGGGTTTACATATCCCCAGAGCTTAGCCCACACTCTAGTCCTGAACTTAGATCGGCAGACAGGGGAACAGGGCTCTCAACACACCTCGGACCCCTCCTCGGGCCCACCACCATTCCCTAGACCCTTACCCATAACGTCCAATGGAGCGGAGGGAAACTCTGACCATCTTAAATTTTCTCTCTTCCTGGCCCCCAAAATCAAGGCTGGAATTTCAGTCCCAGACCCCTGCGCCCACCACTCCATTCTCACCTCAGATGCCCTGTCCTCACCTGGGCCCCGCGGAGAAGGGAATAAAAGCCAGAGGTGACCTCCCCTTGATGTTTTCTGGGTCAAAGCGGAAAGGGTCATAGACCTGGGGGCGAGGCAAGACAGGGCTGCTTGGCAGATGTTTGTATAATGGGGGGAGGTGATGTCTGATTTACTAAGCCAGAACCCTGTGCCCTCCTCTAGGGCCCCCGAGGGGAGTGGGCTAGGATGAGGGAGGTGGGGGGTAGCGGAGGCAGCACCTCAGGGTCTGGCCACACTGATGGGTTGTGATGGGTCCCGAAAATACTGATGAGACAGATAACACCTGTGGGAGAGGACGGGCCAGTCAGGACTAGGTCCAAGCCACCTGATTGGGCCCCTCTTTCTGACCAGGAACCTCCTCCCCTAGTCATCGTGGGCACCTTTGGGGATGACCCGTCCATCTGGGAGCACAGTGTCCTGGGTACAGCGGCGGGAGATGACTGTGACTGGGGGGTGCAACCGCAGACTCTCCTTGATGCACATGGTCAGGAAGGGCAACTGGGCCAGATCGTCCCTAAGGAATCCCCATGACAATTATCCAGGGAGCAGAAACAGAGACATCGTCTCCCCCTCAGCCCTCCTGCTGTCCCATGAGATCCTCTCTCCCTATAACAAAATTGCAGATGGATCAAATATCTCCAAACACATTAAGTTGTATACATTAGATAGGTACAGTTTTTTCTTTGTCCATCATACCTCAATAAAATCGTTCTTAGAAAGAAAGAAAGAAAAGCAATATCACAGAAGAACCAGACAAAATTTAGTGAGATATTTTTAGAAGTTTTTCTAAGCAAAACATCGAAAAGCCAACCATAAAAACGTTTACAAATTCTTATAAAAGTAAAATATTCTTTATGGCAAGATAGCAAAATCAAAAGGCAAATGAGTAAGAAACAAAAGATCGGATTCACTGTTGACTCTTATTTATTACAGCACTAGAGATACTAGCTAATGCAATTAGACAGAGGAAAAAGGAGAGCAATGCCATTTGAAATGTGGGGTAAATATGTCATTTTCGCCAGATAATGATTTTATACTTAGAAAACAAGAGAATTCACTGGAAAACTTTTATAAGCATCGAAGATAAGATTCAGTAAGGGGACTGAATTCTTTTTCTTTAATCCCCTTCATTTTGTGTGGTGTTTTAAATTCTTAATAGTTGATACAGTTAACTAGTTCAAAATTGGAAAACTACAAAACACCACCCCCATGGCCCCACAGCACTCATTTCCCCTCCTCACAGTTTGCCTAGTGATTATTTTATATGTATCCTTCCAGAAGTACTTTTTTGCATTAAAAAATATATAGTAGCATACTATGTACTATACACACTGCTCTGTATCCTTTTCATGTAACAGCATAACAATCTCTTCTTGTACATCTCTTGGGCCCAGTGTCCAAAACAGGGCATTTCCTACTCTGGAGCTATAACATAATTTCCCATGGTTTCCTCTAGAGCATTTAAGACTCCTTTAGTTTTTATTTTAAATGTTTGATTCATGTAGATGTTATTTTCTTATGACCTAAGAGCAGGTTGAATTCACTTTTTTCCAGGTAGCTCTCCAGTTGTTCCAAGTTTTTATTAAATGATCTTTATTTTTCCTATTGATATGGGACTCCATATTTAGCATTTACTATGTTCACTGCACAAGAAATTTATATCCATAAATTATTAGTTTTTGTATTAGAAAGAATAGATGATGAAAGAAATGATGATGATGATATAAAATATCTGGATTAAAATTAACAAGAAATGTGAATGTATTCCAAATGAACTTATAAATATTTCTCAATACAGACAGACTAGCACCATAGCAACAAGAGTATCTAAGGGTTAATTTAGCAAAAGCTGCATAAGATCTCTATACTAAAATTTTAAACTCTATTAAAAACCTAAAGATTATTTGAATATACAAAAATGGGTATTCATTCCACACTCTGGGATAGTGTGTGTTAATACTATGATGTAATCTGTTTTCCACAAGCCAATCATATGTTCATTTAAACCTCCTCCCTCATTCATTTCTCTCTCTCTGTCTCTCTCTTTCTCTGTCTCTTTCTCCCCTTCCCCACATCACTTCATTTTTGCCCGGCTGTCTCTTTGACCTAACTGCATCTCAAATGCATCCAGATATCTACTGATCATCTTTCAGGATCTCAGCTGGGGCACTTTTTTCCACCCTCGACTTTGCCTCTCTTACTCTAAACCCCAGCACTGCCCATGTACACTGGGAGTGTCCCGACCTGGGGCTATTCCTCACCAGGCTGGGAGCTCCTGGAAGGCAAAGACTGGGTCTGGGTCCTTCCTGAGTCTCCAGGACACAGAATGGGGCTGGAAAGAATTGGAAATGGCATAGAATTGGGGATAGAAGGCAGTTTGGCAGTGTTTCCTAAATGGGGACTGGATGGATGAAGACGCAGCTGTTCCTGGACAGAAGTTGAATGACTTTAGTCCTCAGGTATTCCCTGTGAATCCTGGACTAAATAATATGAAGAATTAGGGGACAAGAGATCAGAAAACACTCAGGGATGGAGATGTTTGAAAACATGTGATTCAGAGAGAAAAGTAAGGGAGTGGAGAGGAAGTTCACTTACTGAATATGTGCTAAGTGGCATCATCAGCCCTCACACATTGTCGCTAATTCTCTCAGAAATCCAGGTCTTTCTGTCCCAAGAGTCTGCAAACTTTCCCCTGTTATACATACTGGGTACTAGACCCTGCCTCTGGGACCTTCTCCTATTCCCACTAAGCAATGATGACAGAATCAACAAAAAGATTTCCCATCTTCCCCAGCCATGGTGCAAGGCCAATGTGAGGGGCTCAGAAAAAGACCAGGAGGACTTGCACTCACCATTCAATCTCCTTAGGCTCACGGTCCCTCAGGAGTTCTTGCACCTCCTGCCGGCAGCGCTCCTGGTATTCTGGGTGCTTCGCAAGGTTGTACAGGACCCAGGAGAGGCCGCTGGCTGTGGTATCATGGCCTGAGGGGCATCAGAAAAGCTTGGGTCTCTGAGCTACTTCAGCACCAGAAGGCGGACAGCACCCTCACAGTAAGGCCCATGGGGAGGATGGGGAGTGATGGGGTGATCTAGGGTCCACTCGCCAAGTTCCTTGGTGGGGGAGAGACCCCTTCCCCTCCGTAGTCTCACACTGGGACCCTCACCCTCAAACATGAAGGTGTCAGCTTCAGCTCGGATATCTTCGTCTGATAATCCCTTCCCATCTTCATCCTGGAGAGAAAGCAAGATCTCCAGAATCACTGAAGGCCCCTGAGCCTAAACTGAGACAATCTCAACCTCCATTATCCATCCAGAAACCCAAGCCCACCCTGAACTCCTAGACCTCGTTTGCTTGCTATCACACGAGGGTCCACCCCACAGGCCTCCTCTTGACCTCTTTGCCTCCTGTATTGTCCCTGGTGAAAGGAATCAATGATCTATAAATATTTTCATGTCTCTACATGATGCAACCTGGGTTACAGGATGATTGAGTGGCAACTTGACTTGGAAGCTATAGCTTGAGCATGGCCCCAAAGCCATTTGCTCATATGTTAGGATAGTAAATCCAGGGATTCCTTATCTCTCCTGGGAATAAGGAATGGGTTATAAACCTGTAGAATCTATAGCCTTTGCCTTCTCTCCCACGGGGATTTGTTTAAGTTCAACAACAATCTCTTCTCTTGCCTTCTCTTCTCTTCTCTTTTCTTCTCTTCCCTCCCCTCCCCTCCCCTCCCCTCCTGTTCCCTTTCCTTCTCTCTCTCTCTCTCTCTCTCTCTCTCTCTCCCTCCATCCCTCTCCTTCCCCCACATAGGGAAGAAGGGGCATGATGTCCTGTATAAGTTCTAAAGTTCAAAATCTGGAGGTACTTACCCTGCAATGCAAGCATGGCTGCATGTATAGGTAAAACATTATGGAGCCCTCAGAGAAATTTAGGAATGGGGAACCATAGCTACAATTCTACTCTGGCTACTGTTACTGCTATAAGCCATAAATGGGCTGCTCTGATCCAGAGTTTTGTATATATACATACATGTATATATACAGTCTGCCTCCGTGGTAGACTAACTTATTAACTTGTAAGTAGAGTAAAATCTCAGGACTTCACAGTTTCAGACTCAGCCATCCCCTGCAGGGGGATTCCACACACTCATCTCTAAAACTTATCCCTGACCCATCCCTCCCTCAAGCACCTCACATGGCTCCCTAGTACCCTCTGCATCCCGTCCAAGCTCTTTGATCAAATCGAGGTCCATTCTCATACTTCTGCTCAGATACCAGAGGAGCCTACCTTGGTCAGCAGGAGCACATCAATGAAGTCCAAGGTCTTGGACTTAGCCTTGGCCTTGAGGAAGTCATCAATACCCTGACTGGGGAGGGTACGCCGCCGCTCCTGGATGACAACATCTGTGAAGTTGTGCACCAGGCGGCAGGCCCTGCGGAAGCACCGCCCGTCGGGGGTGAGGTAGTACAGGAGGTCTACGTTCAGGAAGATCTGCTGGTGCCGCTTCGCCACTAGGGCACTGAGCTCCAAGATGGCAGCGATATATTCACTGGGCTTCCTGCAGGATGAGAGCATGAAGGAAGCCAACAACATAAAACACCTGAAACCCAGAAGCCGAGAGCTACCTCCCTTCAGGAAACTGAGGCTCCAAGAACAGATGGCCCACAGACACAGTGTGGGGAGGAGCCAGGACATGAGACTCTCCAGACTCTTCTCTTCTACATCCCATCTCTGTGAGCTGCCTCCATGCCCCAGGCACCCAGAGCACAGCTTAGATATCATGCTTCTCCCCTCTGTCTCTCAGCCAGTGCCTGCCCCTTCTCCTTCCCCAAACTGTCCACATGGCTCAGAACTTATCCTCCGCTAGCTGGTCAATGGCCCAGTCCCTTATCTATTCTCCTTACATCCAATGTCAACACCGTCCACTGTCTACATGATAGTTGGTCTACCGACCTGAAAGGATAGCTCCTTTTCTTTCCCTTTCCCTGTCCTTCAATGTCCAGCTCTGACCCACCTCCTCCAGGAAGGCCCTTCTGATTTCCCTGGTCAGTCCTCCCTCTGCCATCTACTCCCTTGGGTGTATGGCTCATATTCCTGGGCCCTGGGCTGAGACTCACTCCTGGCAATTGCTGTCAAAACTGAAGACGCATTTCTGCAGACTGTCCAGGGTCATGAGGCTGATGTGTTCAAACATGTCCAGATGGGTGTGGCCCTCTGTGACCAGGTGCTGCCACTTGGCCTGGACAAAGAAGGGGACAGAGCTGTGGCTGGGAACTGACTCCCCTGACCCCCTCCCTAACCCCTAAACACCAAGATGCACTCCCCCAGATTCTGACTCCTGGGCCCAGGCACACAGCCCCAGGGAGGACCAGACCTGGGTAGGTGTGAAAGCTGTTACTATTAGGGCATGAAGTTACCATGGCTGAGAGTCAGGAGATCTGGGTTTTTAAATCCTGGCTCTGCCCGCCATACTCTTTGTACCCTTGGTCAACTTATTGCATAAAATAAGTGCTCAACAAATGTTAGCTTCCATCATCTTCATTGTTATAAGTTGATTAGGAAAATGTCCCCTATGTTGAGAGAGGTAGTCCTCCATGGGTCCTGAGTACCCCTGCACATTTTTGCTGGGTATGCCAAAAAATTGCAAGACTCTGATGTTCTTTACCTGGGCCATTTCTCAGAGTTGTGTTTGTAGCAAACAACCTTGAGGAGTGAGGTCATGTTGAAACCTTGTAACCCAGATTGAGACTTGAACCCATGGTCTTTTAACTGAAATCACATGCTTGGTCTCAGGACTTAATGAAGCTCAGGTTCTTGATGTCTCATTGCAGAAAGAATTCAGTGAGAGACAAAGTGATCAGTAAGAAGAGGATTTATTTAGGGAGAAACACATTCCACAGAGTGTGGGCCATCTCATGAGGCAAGAGGCCTTGGGAGAAACACACTCTACAGACAGAGTGTGAGCCATCTCAGAAGGTGAGAGCGGCCCCAGGGTACTGGGTTGTCAGTTTTTATAGGGGTGGGTAATTTCATAGGCTAATGAGTGGAAGGAGTATTCCAGCTATTTTGGGGAAGGGGTGGGAATTTCCAGAAATTGGGCTACTGCTCACTTTTTGACCTTTATGGTCAGGCTTTGAACTGTCATGACTTGTGGGTGTGTCATTTAGCGAGCTGTTGTGTTACAATGAGCGTATATTGAGGCTCAAGGTCTAGCGCAAGTCGACTCGTCCGCCATCTTGGATCTATTTGGTTCTAATCAGTTTATGTCGTGTCCTCTTGCTATGTTATTCATTTAAAGGTTGTGCCCTGCCCCCTTCCCTCCTGTTTCAATGTCTCCCCCTGGACAAATACCAGGCTTGCTTCTCATTGCCAAAAAAGTCATAGAGTCCCTAAACCTAGGGCTCCTTCCCTTGTAATACAACATACTATACGAGCAGGCATCTATTGAAGCCCACCTGTGTCATCCTCAGGGTATTTGGTGACTTGGAAGAAGAATGCAAACCAACAAGAAGCACAGGCTGTTTTCTGTGCCAAAAGTAATACATTGTCCTTTGTCTCTAACCCAGGAGTCTCATGACTTCTGGCAGAATCCACAAAAGAGTAACCAGATAGCTTATCAAAGGGGTAGTGAGGGGTATGCTCCTCTGCTGGTTTCCTTGGTAACTTATGAGCCAACCTGTTGTCAATTCCCCTACAACTGGTAACCTCTCACCCATCCACCCCCATAGGAAGACTGCCGCCATGTCCTCCCCGCTGTCGGCCACACGTGGTGTGGTGTCACTCCAGGACCTTGCTTCAGACGTGTAAGCTGCCCCCGTCCATTAAACCACTGATGTCTCTGTTACTGACTCCAGCTCTTCCTTCAGTCTTGAGGCTGCAGGCCTGTGGGGTGCAGCCCAACACTGTCTGACCCACAGCTGATTATAGATACATGAGTGACCCCATCTACGTTCAGAGGAAGGAGCCAACTGACTCACAGACTTGCTGTCAATACTAAACCCTTATTGTTTTGAAGTGATTTGTGACTCAGGAATAACTACTACATGATATTCATTATCATCAAACGTGCCTCAAGATTCCATAGTTTCTGTGAAGGTAAAACAGAAACTATTACCTTCTCAGCACCTACTGTGTGCCAGGGACACGGCTCCGTTACGTTATCTCTACCACCCTGCAAAGCAGGGATCACATTATACTCATTTTATAGCCAAGGAAATTGAGGCTCAGAAGGAAAGAACAATGGCCCAAGCCACGCAGAAGAGCCAGAATTACAGACAAGATGTGTCTGAGTCCCCGTTGTCCCCAAGACTCCAGCTGGGACCCTGAGTTCAAGATACTCACATGCATGATGTCTGCACTCTTGGTGAAAATCTTCATATAGGGCTTCAGGATGTTGAAGTGGAAGGCGGGTGTCAACATGCGACGGCGGCTGCTCCATTTGTCACCGGCACTCAGCAGGAGCCCATCCCCTAGCCGAGGCAGCCGCGGGGAGTGGGCAAGGGCAGCACCTTCCCCTGGGCCCCCAAGGTCGTCCCCAGCCCCCTTCACTCACAGTTACTCACCCAGCCAGGGCTTCAGAAAGTCGTAGAAGTGCACGTCCTTGGGTGCGACGGTGGCTGACATGAATGAGGACCATCAGGGGCGAGGAGGAAGGGGAGGGGAGGGATTTTGGTGGAGAGTGGAGGCTCCCAGCCAGGAACCTGCATTCCTCCTCCAAGCCCGGCATAGCAGGAATGGGGCCAAGAGCACAGGAAACTGGGAGGAGGGGGGAAGGGAGGGTGGAACAGACCAGGCTGCAGCACAGAATACAGTCAAGACAGAGCCCATAGACACGACCCTATATGCTTAGACACACCCCAACATGACACAACATACCCCAACATGACTTGACATGGCACCTTATAAACAACGAAGCATAGCCCAGCACTTTACAAAACACCTTTACAGGGACCTAGGACGTTACATCTGCCCCAGCACTCTGACCTCTTCTGAGACATCTGACAGGGCCCCAACATGCACGACACAACCTGACTGACATGACAAAACGTGCTCTGCCATGGACCTGAAGACACTCTGACATGACCTCAGTGTACCCCAGACAGGACCTAATGCACTTATATCACAGACCTGGAACAGGCAATACCAAGACATACTCTAAGACCTGCATCAGACACGACTCACATAAGGTCTCAGGCATTTCTCAGAGTGACCCTGAGTCCCAGACCTCAAACAAACTCCAAATGTGGCCCAGACGTGACCAGCAGGAGAACCAGACAATCTCTAATGGCATCTCACGTAAGAATCAGAGACTCCAAGATGCCTCAGATGTCCTTGGCCACAGCTGAGCCCCAGACATGACTGAGACCATCTCCATTTGAGCTCAGGTATAAACATATACAAGGTGTCACCAGGTATAACATACACCAGCTGTAACCGGAATCCAGGTAGAAACATACGTGACCAGACGTGGCTATATAGCAGACATTGCACAGACATGACCTCAGGTCAGGCAGGTGGGAGTCCGGGTGAGAGGGAGGCAGTGGCATCTCTGCCACAGCCCCTTCTGTCTGCACCTTGGTCACCTGCCCACCTGGAGGCAACACAGAGACCGTGGCAGTGGGCAAGCTGTGGCCAGGGAGGTGTCTACCTGGAGCAAAGAGCACAGGCTTGATGCAGGTGGGGTGGAAGGTGTGGGTGACCACATGCCAGGGTCCAACCCACCAACGGCACACATCCTGTAGGTGCTGGTCTACCCCTGTGTGCACAGGAGACCTTCCTCCGAGCTCTGAATCTGGACAGGCACAAAAATGACCCAGTTCACACTCTTCCAGGCTGCCAGAGGGAAGGACTTGCAAGGAAGGGATCCAGACCTGAACCTATGAATCACCTCCAGCAGCCGCTCGTCTGTCCTCAGCCTCCTCCTGGGCTCCCTCCCCACACTCTCCATACATGACAATTGGGGTCCCTCAGGTGCAAGGATAGAAAGGGTTTTTCCCTGTTTGGATCCCAAATACCACGTTCACCTGACTTCTCTTCCATCCTCATATTCCAGGTACGGAAACTGAGGCTCTGAATGACGAAGTCACTTGCCAACAGTCTCCCAGACACTAAGCCTAAGACTCCAGCCCAGGTCTGTCTGAATCCAGGGCCTGAGTTCTTAACCATCCAGCTGCTCTGAGCCCCAAAACAATAGCTCAGAGGACCCTATGCTTCTCAGGGCACTCAGCGTCTCAGGGACACAGAGATTGGTCCCATGACCCAGGCAAGGGAAATTAAAGGGAATCCTGTATCTTTCCCTGGAAATGTTGTGAATGAGGTCACTTTTCCATGGGGGTTGAGTTTCTGGCATTCATCTCTACCATGATGAGAGTGAAGCCATCACAGATGAACACAGAACTGAAAGACGAAGACAGATTTCTGATGACATTGTTTAAGACCTGGATCCAGCTGGGCCTGAAGACACCCTCCTTGGACTTTACTATCAATTGATTCGCTTTCTTTCCTTAGAACATACAGGGTTGCATTTCCACCACTAACAGCCGAAAGAGACTTCAGCAGCCAGAGAGAGCCAAGGATCTTCCCAGAGTCACTGAGCAGCCTGGTGTTTCAGCCAAGGTCTCTGTCAGTTGCTGCCTGTTCATTCCTCTGCTTGCCAGGTCTGTCTGGGGATGGGAGGCACAGGGGACAAGAGAAGGGAGACAGGGTGCGGTGGAGTCTCCTCAGGGAGATTCCTGGGGACTGGAGAAGGAGGGCACTGAACTAGAAGTGGTCGAGCTGCAGGATAGAGTCAAAGAAACTGACCCACCAGAGAGGTGGATGTCATGGAAATAGCAGCCCAGATCTTCCACCAGCCACGAGTCTTCATTGCTCTGGGCCTAGGGATGGGTGGGACTGAGGGCAGGCCTGGCAGGGGGCCTGGGATGCTATGGATTTCCACTGCACCACTGTACCCTCTGCTTTAAAATATGTCTGCTCATCGATCCAGACACAGTTCCAGCAACTCCTCCTCCAGGAAGCCTTCCGAGATGCCCCAGCAGAAAACCTTGCTCCTCCTATGGGTTGCCACAGCCCATCTCCCTCTGGTCAATTCCTGACCACACCAGGTCAGGGATCTCTCTGTCCAGACCTGTGTCCTCAAGATTGGGGGTGTCCTTCACCCAGAACACCAGGGTGGGGGTGCAGACGGCAGTGACAGGAGGAAGGAGGCAGTGAGATGGGGGCTGGTGAATACTTGAAGGAAAAAGGAAGATGGCTGAGAGAGAAGAGGGGAGAAAGGGCCGGGGTCCTGTAGGGGCCACACTGAAGCTTGGCAGAGAGGAGCTGGAGGCCCTCAGATGTGTCATGGCACCACCACCACATGGGTACCTGAGGCATTGGCGACATTCCGGATCAAGTCAGGATGGCAGAAAATGACCAGGGGGGTGATAGGGCCCATCCAGATCATGTATCCCTTGGGGTAGTTGGCCACCAGCTGAGTTAAGCCCCTCAAGCCCTGCTCCGTGGGGGGGTACTGCAAGGAAGGTAAGGGCCATCAATTCCCAGAAGGAACCTCTGCAGTGGACAGTGTGTGGGATTCTGCACAGATAGAGGGAATCTCTGCTTCCTCCTGTTCCTTCTCTCTGAGGGCAGGAGGGTCCTGGGGGCCTCTTCGTGTCCCCGGAGTGTATCCCAGGGCACAGGGAGAAGACACGCTCTCTGCCTACAGGGAGGGTGACCTTGGCTTGAGAAGACAAATTTTTTTTGTCCTGGGAGTGGTCCCAGCCCCAGGGGCGACCACAGGAGGACATCCCCAGTGGTGAGGTTTGTGGGTAGCAGGGTGGCCTCAGGACTTGTGGACTGGGTTTTGGTCCCACATCTTTCATATTCTGGCTGGTCCACATGGCCTCTTGTTCCTTGCATGGTAAAGGGTCTGAAGACCTGGGACCTTCCAGCCCTGGCCAACCCCAGGGACGGTAGTGAATTCTGCCCATCAATCAATATAGCAATTCTGCCCTCTGAACCCCCTCTGCTGGCCATCCTCTATGCAGAGTGCATCCTGTGCGTCTATTTCTCTGCAAGCTATGGACATGCCTTTCAATTGTGCCATTTACAAATGAAGAAACTGAGGCCATATGCCCCCAAAGGGGAAGAAGTGTGGGTTGCCTCCTGGTGAAGCATCCTCTCCCCAGGATGCCCCACTCAAACCTGACAAATACCCCCAGGTGCTCTAGACAAGTGAACATACAGAGAGGGAGAGTGACTCAGCCAAGGTCACACAGCAAGAGGGGCTGGAGGAAGGAAAAGTGACCACGACCGGCCCCTTACAGACAAGCCCTTGGAGGGGAAGGCAGAACTGCAGCAACTTTGTAACATTCCTGCTGCTTCTAGGATGTCCTGAAACCATTCCAAGACCTAGAATCTCAGCACTGTGAATCTCACCTTCACGGTGAACTTCGGAATGCCCCCGTTCTGAACTTTGCCTTAATGAACAGTGATTGCAGCAAGTCCCGCCCCAAGTTGTAGTTCTCCCAGGCAGGAAAGGAAAGCTGTCTGGGAGATAGGAGGAGGACACCCATCCCTTTGACCTTGACTGAGGGGGGTGATGGCAAGTTCCTCACCTTGGTCATCAAACATTTATTTTGCATGCCTACTGTATGCCAGCCCTGGACTGGGCACTGTAGTGTCTGCTTCCCAGAACTATCATCAAATTGGAAAGATGGTTAACAAGTAATTGGAAAATTAACTGTTTAATTAATCATGAGCGGGGCCAAGTCAAAGGTCAAAGTCTGGGGCACAAGGTAGGCAGGCATGGAGGATGCGGAAGTGTAAGAAGACTTCTGAAAGAGGAAGTGAGTGGCCAACTTTATCCAGATTGGTCAAGGTGCCCATTGGGACATCTTGGAGGGAGCAGGGGGAAGGGAGTAAGATTAGAAGGAGGGGTCCTGGAGAGGGGAGGGGGTGGGTAGCTGTGCACCTGTAGGTGGGAATGAGGAGGTGATAGCTATTTCCTGTGGGGAAGATGTAGCCCAGAATAAGACACAAGGAAATGGGCCACATGCAGAGCAGACCCTGGACAGCGCACCTCATGTGTGGAAGACAGACAGGAAATGGACCCCAAAGCAGGCTAGGGATAGAAGGACAGGATGTGGGGAAGGTCTCGATGACAGAGCAGAGGAATGAAGGAGTGAGGAAAAAGGGGGCTTCTCATCCTCCCTGGCGTCTCTGCCGTCCTAGATCCCCTGAGCCCCATTCCTGACCTTGCAGGAAGTCCACCCACCCTGATGTTCCAGACTCATTCTGCTATCCACACTCACCAGGCCCAGGTGACCCCAAAACCAGTTGCGTTTTGGGGGCTGCGGGAAACATTGGAGGCGGCGAGAGTTGCTGTAGCAGGTGTAGGTCCAGGCCAGGATGCGGGCCAGTAGCCAGGAGGCCCCGACCAGCAGCAGGAGTAGCCATGGGGAGGCTGTCACCAACCCGAGTCCCAGCCAGGACAGGCTCAGCTGCAACATCCTGTAGGGCAGACGCGGTGGAGGGGGAGCTCCTGAGGATGAAGGAACGGGGCCCGATGATGGTGAGCTGTGAGGCAGAGACAAATAGAGGGACAGGAACAAGGGAGTGAGGGGCAGGGATGGTGAGTGCTGGGGGCAGGGCAAGAAGGGCTCAGAGAAGGCAGACAAGGTCTGAGAGAGGGGAGGAAGACCCAGTGAAATCAAGGCGAAGACAGAGAGACAGAGACAGACACAGAGACAGAGAGAGAGAGACAGACAGAGAGACAGACAGACAGACAGACACACACACACACACACACACACACACACACACACAGAAAGTGTGTGTGTTAGTTACCCACTGGTATCCACTCATCTCCCAGGCCAGCTCCTTCCCTTGAGCAGTGGCCTTCCCCACCCCGGGCCAGGACCCCCAGCCCTTAGACCCCCAGCCTGGCACCTTCTATCAGGAGTGCCTTGTCCCACACAACTTCCTCTCCCCTCCTCTGGGGAAGGCTTTGGCTGGCCCCTGACCTAGAGGAAGCTTCCAGGGGCCGGGCTAAGCCAGCCAATCCCTGCAGCCTGCTTACATCCTCCCCACCTGGCAGCTGCCCAAATAGAAGGTGGAGGGAAGGGGTTACAGTGTTGTTGAGAGAAGCCTGTGAACCAGCTCAGGATCACACGCTGTGGACACTGGATCCTCAGGACTCAGCACCTCCTACATGGGCAAGTTGGGGTGTGGGCAAAGGTGACTCTGGACCCCAAGTTCACAGCCAGCCCTGCCCTTCCAAGGCCAGGGTGCAGCAGGTAAAAGCATGAACATTCAGGCACCAGGTGAGCAGGGCAAACATCTCTGGGGCTCCTCTCCGTGCGTGGGCCAGGAGGGTGTCTGCACCATTTCTTGTCATAGAATCAGGAAGCTCAGAGACGTGAAGCCTCTGGCCTCCGGGGCACGCAGCCTTGCAGAAGTTCAAGTCCTGCCTCCGGGCAGCCCAAGGCCTGAGTGAAGACATGATTGCTGGGATCAAGAACAGAGAACCCAGCCTGGCTGGGGGTTACCTGCATCAGATTCAGGGGATAAAGTGTCCTCAGCTAGAAGAGGGCACCTGGAGGCACGAGGGGTAAGGCTGCAAGGGGCTGAGAGAGAACAGGATCCAGACAGGGGAGGGCAGAGCTGGGAGATCCTGAGTGGGCATCCTCACTGTGACTGTGGGCTGTGCCGACCTTCTCTGGGCTGTCTTCCTATCTGGGAAATGGGTTGCTAGATGAGAGCCTGAGAGGGGGACCAAGGAGGGTTCTGCAGGAAGATGGTAGGGATCAACAGCTCCCAGAAAGATGGAATGAAGGAAAAGTGCTGGCAACTAGTATTTGTGTTACTCTGTGCCAGTACGCCACGTAAAGTATCCTTATTCTGTGAAGAGGACTATATGCAAAGAGTGCCTACCCCGGGCTGGGCACCTCAAAAAGCACCCCTCAGTGTGTCAGCTACTCTACATAAACTGTGCCTACTATTTTCAGGTGCTCTACATAAAGCATACCTACTATGTGCCAGGTACTCTATGTAAAGTACACCGGCCGTGTGCTGTGTGCTCTATGTAAATATGCTTACTGTGTGTCGGGTGCTTACATAATGTGTACCTACTATACATCCCAGGATTCGACGTGAGGTCTCTAAAACAAGCACGCAGGCTGCCTGCTGGCTGGCATTTCATCTTCCCTTCCTGGGCTGTTGGAAAGGATCAAGTTCTGGATCAGCAGAACTGAGTTCAAATCCAAGCTCTGCTACCTGATGGTTATGTGACGGGCCAGTCACTTGCCCTCTCTAAGCCTCACGTCCTCTTCTGTAAATGGAGAGATGGATTTCTATCTCTCAGGTAGTTCACTCCTCAACAACAAACTGTACTTGAACACCTACTCTGTATCAGGCAGAGTGCTTGGACCCAGGACATTGGAGGAACAAGACAGACAAGGTCTCTGGATTGAGGTGCTCATGTGTGATGGGGGAAGCCATCAGGAAATAAGACAGGGTCAGAGAGTGGCAGTAATGAAGGAAATTAACAGCCTGAGACAGAATAGAAAGTGACCAAGGGGACTGTTTTGGACAGGGCAATCAGGGAAGGCCTCCCTGAGGAGGTGGTCTTGTGACTGAGTCCAAGCTTGTACTGCTCCACACAAAAAAGTTTAATGAATTGAGAGATGAGCTCTTGGGGTAAGGAATGGTGACCTTATTTGTAAAGTCAGCAGACCAAGAAGTTGGTGGACTAGGGTCCCAAAGAACCATCTTACCCGAGTTAGAATTCAGTCTTCTTTTATACTAAAAGTGGGGTGAAGGTCTGTGTGACTGGTTGCTGTAAGCTTCTTGGTGCTGGAATTCTTTGTTCTTGCAGCTCTCCAGGAGGTCCAGTCACATTGCTCCTGTAATCCTCCAACAAGACAAACATTATGCTTTGTGCCACAACTTTTTATCTCTATATGAATGAAAAGTGTTATACCTTTAAAGGTCAGGCCTGGGAAGCAGAGCCTTGAGAAAGGGCTATCACGTATAGCTCAGGCTACAGGCAACATTCTTTTATGAAGGTGCAGGGCCAGCATGACCAAGCACAGGCAACAGAGCATAGAGGTTATATAGAGATAATGGAGTAGATCCAATATGGAGTTAGGTTTGTTCTTCTCTGTTACAACCTTTGAGCAGAAACCTGAATGATGTGGAGAATTGGGTAGCGAGTGAATAAAGCTCACCCCACCTCCCTCCCCCCAAGCCTGGCTAGCACTGGAAAGACCCAGCACAAAGTAGGGCAAACAAATGGACTTTAAAAATGTGTGATTCTTGCTTCCTTCCTCAAAGGCGATGAACTAAACAGAGAAAGTGGGGCAGTTTCCCTCCTTGTCTATCCATGGGGGAAGCAGGCACCACCCGTGCTGGAGACCACGTTGATGGTGAAGTCTGGCCAGACCTCAGGCAGGAAGCAGTTGCTGCATTTCACTTACCATAATAAAGATCAGGAAATCTCACCAGCCCCTGAAGACACATTGAGCCAGGCCAGATCTGTAAGCTGGGGCTGCCAACGTTTTGGCAGAGGTACCAGGAAAACTGATGAGCTGGTTTTGGAAAAAATAAGGCACTAGGAAAACTTCAGGAAAGTCTGAAAGACCTGTGATAGTTGCCCTAAATGGGACCTATTGGGTGATGCCAGTTCTGAAAAGTGGCCTGACCACCCCCTCCACTGAGAAGTGAGGGGACTGTGGTGGGGCTCAAAAGAGAACATCCCTGTGGAGGGCAAAGGAGGGTTCTCATCCAAAAACCAATGGAAGGAGGCCCCAAGAACACTCCAAAGGAGAGGAAAAAGCCTGAAAGGGGAGAGGCAGAATTTTGCTTCCCATTCAGGGGTCTGCTTAGTCAGTGAGCAAAGGGACTGGCCAGGTGTACAGGAGGTTCATGAATCCCCATCTGCGGGGACATTGTGGAGCTGACACTGACCCAGGTTGAGAAAAGGGGCTACAGCAATGTGACCGAATCCAAACTTGTACTGCTTGCCACAGAATAAGACAATAAATCGAGAGACGAGGTGCTGGGACAAGGAAAAGACTTTATTCTGAAACCCAGCAGACCAAGGAGATGGTGGACTAGTGTCCCAAAGAACCATCATACTGGAGTTAGAATTCAGGCTTCTTTTACACTGAAAGGAAGGGGGGTGTGGCTGGTTGTTGCAGACTTCTTGGTGCTAGCCAGATCCCCGGAATGGATGGTATAATCCTTTGTTCTAGCAGCTGTCCCTGTAGGTCTGGTCACAATGTTTCTCTAAACCTCCAACAAGGCCAATGTTATTTTATGTCCTGCAACTCTTTACCTCTGTATGAATGAAAAGTGTTACACACTTAAAGGTCAACCCTGGGAGGCAGAACCTTGAGAAAGGGGTATGGTGGATATTTCAGGCTACAGGCAACATTCTTTTACAAAGGTGCGGAGCCAGCATGACGAAGCACAGGCAACAGAGCACAAAGGTTAGAATAGATCCGCTGTGGAGTGAGGTTTGTTCTTCCCTGTTCCAATAGGAGTCTGGTCACCTACCTGCAGCCCAAGTCAGAAAAGGAGATGACGTTTGGTCAGTGGAAGGCACCTGCAGGCAGTCGGAAGGGATTAGAGGACAGACATCCATCCTCTGCCGAAGGCCACTGCTGCTTCCACCTTCAGCTAATCCCTCTGGGTTCCAGGAACAGCTACTACCTGGCCCGGGGGTGGTGTCAGCTCTCAGCTGATGCTAAGCCCCAGGGGGCTACACTAGCCTTGATGGCTTCCCTTGGCTCAGTTGTCTGTGATTTTAGATAAGGGGGATGTGCGATGCAATATACATCACAGTAGATGGTTACTGCTAGTCGTCATGAGGAACAGATTTCTCAGTTAATAATTTTAGTACTTTTCAAAGCACGGGAAGATGCAAGAATTCTGGCTCATAAAAATTTTCCTAAATATATCTATCTAAAAGCCTGTTTTTCCAATGCACAGAGTACCTCATCCTGGTGTCTGTCCTGAATTAGCAGCTACGATGGCTAATGCCTTAATCCTTGTAGAACTAGATGGAAAGCAACATTTCTTGTTTACAAAGCCCGTACGTTGTAAATGGCCCCTACTTAAAGCCACACTCATGTAGCCCATCTGAGGCCTCTGCCAGGACCCGACTGTTACATTCTGCAGAGGGATGGGACACCTCAGCAATCCAGTTATGTGAGTGTCGATGTTTCTGTAGGCACAGAAAACGCTGAAAAATTTTTCTGGAATGGGAGGGCAGAGTCGGAGGAAGAATGGTTCTGTCAAATGTTTGCATGGAACCAGTTGTTTCCTTTTCTTAGATGAAGCCTTCAAAGCATTCTTCATTATAATTGCTAATCTATGTGATTACAAATTATATTTTCAAAAGGAAAATGCACACACAGTTACATGCATACACTGACATACACACATGCTCACACATGTGTGCATCATACATAGTACCATGCTGAGTGCCATGCCTGATGGGCAGCAGGACTCAATACATACGAATTGTGAGAAGCCGGAGGGCATCATGGTTAAGAACAAGGACTCCAGGTGCCAGGGTTCAAATCAGCACCATCTGAGTGAATTTGGTCATGTCTCTTTACTCTTCTGTGCCTCGATTTTCTAACCTGAAAATTGAGGGTAATGACAAGGTGGTTGTGAAAATCAAATGAATTGAAATGAGTAAAGTGGTAACAACACTCCCTGGCTCAGAGTCAGCACCAACATGCATAACTGCCGTTACTTTATGACAGTATGAGGACATGGGCACCAGCCATGAGCCTTAGTCCCTACTGGCACACACACCAGCTGTCTTGCAGGCTATGAACATCCCCTGTTCTTTCCCTCTGCCCTTAGCAGGGAAGAGGCTCCCTAGAAAGTAGCAATCACTGGCTTGGGATCAGAGGGCTCCTTGGCAACGTTAGGCATTGCCGCTCTCCAGCTGTGTGACCTTGGGCAAGTAAATTGCCCTCTCTGAGACTCACATTCCTCCTCAGTAAAAAGGGAATAATAACAGACCCTTGGGGATTGGAGGAGCGAGCCTATGTGTGTCTTAGTTTGCATCCTCAAGAAGTAGATCCGCATGCAAGGATTCAAGAGCAAATGCTTTATTTGGAGGTGACCCTGAGGCAAGAATTCAACTGCAAGTTGTTTCCTTGGGAAATAATCCCAGGAAATGCCAGTAGGGCACTGTGGAAGTGAGACTGGGAAGGGAAGTCAGCAGGAAAAGGGTACTTTAGCCAGAAAGCTCACACTGTGGCACCTGGAGCTCAGTCCCTCTCGGGGACAGCAGAGAACATACACCCACATGTCCTTAGTTAGGGCTGCTTCCAAAGGCATTATTTCTCCAGAATGTCCTGCCGGCACTGCACGGCTGAGGTCTGGGGACAGAGGCAGGAGCCTTCCACAGCAGTTGTTTTCAGGAACACAGCCTGGTGCAGACCGTCACAGTGGTTCAGTGACTTCAAGACACATACATTTACACCCTTAAACACATACGCACACAGATACACATACACACAATTGCATACACAATCACATATACACACACACAGTGTGCACACAGCCACACACAAGCACAGTTACACGCACCCACGTGTGCTTGCAGTCACATACACACTCTTACATGCACATGCACACACACTGCATGTACCTGCGCACACAGCTACACGCATACACTGACATACACACATGCTCACACATGTGTGCACACAGTCACACATACACTTACACAAAACCCCACACACAGTCACATAGCCACACACACACATTGAACCAATGGAGACCGAATGTCTTAGAGCTTGTTGTCTCTGAATCTTCAAGCAGAAGGAGAGATACGGGCACCCCACAGCAGCCAGCGACTAGAACAGGCCTGGGTGTGTCTTGAGAACTAAGCAAGGGACCCATGGGGTCCATGCCGCCCCTCCTCCCTCTCTCTCATTCATGTACCAGAAAAAGTGAAATATTCAGGTATAAATCTAACAAAATGTGTGCATGGTTTCTAGGATGAACAAGACACTGATGAAAGAAATCCAAGAATACCCAAATTAATGGAGCGGTATACAATGTTCATGGGGTAGAAGACTCCATATTGTTAAGACGTTAAGTGTCCTCAAATTGATCTACAAATTCAAAAGAAATCACAGTCCCTGGAGGAGTTTTTGTAGAAATAAGCTGATTAAAAAATCTACATGAAAATGCAAAGGACTTAGAGTAGCCAAAATTGTTCTGAAAAGGAAAAACATAGTTGAAGGATTTACAAGACCCCTTTCAACACATAGTATAAAATAACAGTAATCATGACGGTGCGATACTGATCAAAGACTAGACACATAAATCAGTGGAACAGAATAGAGAGTCCAGAAATTAAAAAACAAAAAAAAAACATGCAGGGCAAGTTAATGTACAAAGGACAGTCTTTTCAATAAGTGGTACTGGAAAAATTGGACATCCACATGTAAAAAAATAAGTCAACCCGTACCTCACACCTTATACAAAATATAACTTAATATGAATCATAGAACTAAATGATGTAAAAATGTAAAACTTTTAGAAGAAAACATAGAAGAGAATCTTTGTGGCCTTAGGTTAAACAGAGAGTTCTCATATATAACACCAACTGCATAATCATAAAATGAAAAAATGGATAAACTGCTCTTTATAAACATTTTAAAATTTTGCTCTGTGAAAGAAATTTAAGATAAAGACCAACAACACACTAGGAAAAAAGACTTGCAAATCGCATATCTGACAAAGGATTTGTATGTAAAATGCAACAGTGGAAGGTAACAATCCAAGGAAAATTAATGGGCAAAAGATTTGAACAGGTGCTTTACCACAGAAGATATATGGATGGCAAATAGGCACATACAAAAATGTTCAACATCATTAGTCATTAGGAAATGCAAACTAAAATTACAGGGACATATCATTGTACATCTATAAGAATGGCTGGGGAAAAACTGACACCGCCAGGTGCCAGTGAGTATTGGCAGCAACCAGAACTCTCACACATTAATGATTGGATTTTTTTTTTTTTTTGTGGTACGCGGGCCTCTCACTGTTGTGGCCTCTCCCGCTGCGGAGCACAGGCTCCAGACGCACTGGCTCAGCGGTCATGGCTCACGGGTCCAGCCGCTCGGCGGCACTTGGGATCTTCCCGGACCGGGGCACGAACCCATGTCTCCTGCATCGGCAGGCGGACTCTCAACCACTGCGCCACCAGGGAAGCCCAATGATTGGAATTTTAAATGATATAGACACTTTTGGAAAACAGTATGGTGGTTCCTCAAAAAATTAAAAATAAAACTACCATATGATCCAGCATAATTGATATCTGGATCTCATAGAGATATCTGCACTCCCATGTTCACTGCAGCATTATTCACAATATCCCAGATATTGAAACGACCTTACTGTCCATAAGTGGATGAATGGATGAAGAGGATGTGAGATATATATATATATATATATATATATATACACATATACATACATACAATGGAATATTATTCAGCCAGTAGAAAGAAGGAAAACCTGCTTGTTTGTGACAGCGTGGTTGGACCTTGAGAGCATTATGCCAAGTGAAATAAATACAGGCAGCCTTCCATATCTGTGGGTTCTGCACCTGCAGATTCAACA
The DNA here is from genome assembly GCF_003031525.2 of Neophocaena asiaeorientalis asiaeorientalis. NCBI lineage: Eukaryota > Metazoa > Chordata > Mammalia > Artiodactyla > Phocoenidae > Neophocaena > Neophocaena asiaeorientalis. The sequence goes on from NW_020175432.1 coordinate 953,240, forward strand.
AGTCCCAGATCAAAAAGATTTAGGGGAGGGGGAAGTCCAAAAAGTTCCAAAAAGCAAAATCTGAATTTGCTGTGTACCAGAAACTATTTACATAGCATTTACATTGTATTTGGCATTATAAGTAATCTAGAGATGAGTTAAAGTATACAGGAGGATATGTGTAGGTTGTATGAAAATGCTACACTATTTTATATGAGGGACTAGAGCATCTCCAATTATTGGTATCCACAGGGAGTCCTGGAACCAATCCCCCAACCCCTGCAGATATTGAGGGATAACTGTACTGAATGATATTACTTATATGTGGAATCTAAAAAAGACAGACTCAAAGATACAGAGTAGACAGTGATGGTTACCAGGGGTTGGGGAGACGGGGAGATACTGGTCAAAGGATACAAACTTCCAGTTATAAGATTAACAAGTTTGGGGATCTAATGTACAGTATGGTGACTACAGCTAATGGTACTGTGTCAGAAACTTGAATGTTCCTGAAAGAGTAGATCTTAAATGTTCTGACCACAGAAAATAAATGGTAAGTATGTGATGGGGTAGAGGTGGTAGCTAATACTATGTATCGTCACTTTCTAAGTTAGAAATGTATTAGATCAACGTGTTGTACACCCGACACAGAAATGTTATGTGTCAATTATATCTCAATAAAGCTGGGAATTTTAATGAAATTAAAAATTTTAAATGGCACACTTTGGAAAAAGTTTGGTTGTTTCTTCTATGTTAAACGTACACATGTAATATGACCCAGCCATCCCACTCCAAGAGCAGTGAACGGTTGTACACAAATATGCATAGTAGCTTTATTCATGACAGCACAAAATTGAAAACAATCCACATGTCCTCCAACTGGGGAAGAAAATGTGGCTCACCATACTATGGAATATTACTTAGCCATAAAAAAAGTATTGGGGTTTCCCTGGTGGTGCAGTGGTTGGGAGTCCGCCTGCCGATGCAGGGGACACCGGTTCGTGCCCTGGTCCGGGAAGATCCCACATGCCGCGGAGTGGCTGGGCCCGTGAGCCATGGCCACTGAGCCTGCACGTCCGGAGCCTGTGCTCCGCAACGGGAGAGGCCACAACAGTGAGAGGCCCGCGTATCGGGGAAAAAAAAAAAAAAAATTGATGCATGCAACATGAATGAATCATAAATGTGTTGTAAGGTGAAAGAAGCCAGACTATAGGGATGGAGAATAGATCAGTGTTTGGCAGGAGTTGGGATAAAAAGTTTTTGACTATCAAGGGTGACTATGGTGGTGTGTTTACACAACGCTAGACATTTCAAATCTCAGAACTGTACACCAAATAGAGCAAACTTTACTTTTAGTAAATTTTGTAAATTGTAGGTCCAGGCCAGGCCGCAGGCCAGTAGCCAGGAAGCCCCGACCAGCAGCAGGAGTAGCCATGGGGAGGCTGTCACCGGCCCGAGTCCCAGCCAGGACAGGCTCAGCTGCAACATCCCGTAGGGCAGACGCGGTGGAGGGTGAGCTCCTGAGGATGAAGGAACGGGGGCCGATGATGGTGAGCTGTGAGGCAGAGACAAATAGAGGGACAGGAACGAGGGAGTGAGGGGCAGGGATGGTGAGTGCTGGGGGCAGGGCAAGAAGGGCTCAGAGAGGGGAGGGAGACCCAGAGAAATCCAGAGGAAGAGAGACAGAGACAGACAGAGGAGTTAGTAACCAACTAGTATCCACTCATCTCCCAGGCCAGCTCCTTCCCTGGAGCCACGCTGCCTTGAGCAGTGGTCTTCCGCGCCCCGGGTCAGGACCCCCAGCCCTTAGACCCCCAGCCTGGCACCTTCTGTCAGGAGTGCCTTGTCCCACACAACTTCCTCTCCCCTCCTCCTGGGAAGGCTTTGGCTGACCCCTGATCTAGAGGAAGCTTCCAGGGGCCGGGCTAAGCCAGCCAATCCCTGCAGCCTGCTTACCTCCTCCCCACCTGGCAGCTGCCCAAATAGAAGGTGGAGGGAAGGGGTTAGAGTGTTGTTGAGAGAAGCCTGTGAACCAGCTCAGGATCACACGGTGTGGACACTGGATCCTCAGGACTCAGCACCTCCCACGTAGGCAAGTTGGGGTGCAGGCAAAGGTGATTCAGGGCCCCCAAGTTCACAGCCAGCCCTGCCCTTCCTAGGCCAGGGTGCAGCAGGTAAAAGCATGAACATTCAGGTGTCGGGTGAGCAGGGCAAACGTGGGCCAGGAGTGTGTCTGCCCCATTTCTTGTCATAGAATCAGGAAGCTCAGAACTGTGAAGCCTCTGCCCTCTGGGGCACACAGCCTGGCAGGAGTTCAAGTCTTTTCTCCAAGCAGCCCAGGGCCTGGGTGGAGACATGACTGCTGGGAGCGAGAACAGAGAACCCAGGCTGGTTGGGGATTACCTGCATCAGACTCAGGGAATAAAGGGCACAGTCGGAAGAGGGCACCTCGTGGCATAAGGGGTAAGCCTGCAAGGGGCTGAGAGAGAACAGGGTCTAGACAGGGGAGGGCAGAGCTGGGAGATCCCGAGTGGGCATCCTCACTGTGACTGGGGGTTGTGCCGACCCTCTCTGGGCTCAGTCTTCCCATCTGGTAAATGGGATGTTGGATGAGAGACTGAGGAGGGACCAGGGAGGGTTCCACTGGAAGATGGGAAGGATCTGGAGCCCCAAAAAGATGGAATGAAGGAAAAGTGCTGGCAACTAGTACTCGTGCTACTGCGTGCCCGTACTCCACATAGAGTAAGCCTACTCTGTGCAGACAGCTGTATGTAAAGAGTGCCTACTCTGGGCTGGGTACCTCAAAAAGCATGCCTAAAGTGTGTGGCAAACTCTAGATTAAGCATGCCTACTATGTGTCCGGTGCTCTATGTAAAGTGCATCCACTGTGCGTGAAGTACTCTGCATAAATCCTATCTACTTTATGCTAGGTCTTGTGCATAAAGCATGCCTACTGTGTGCTGGGTAAGCTACGTAAAGCACACCTCTTGTGTGTTGGGTGCTCTATGTAAATATGTCTACTGTGTGCCAGGTGCCCTACATAAAGCGTACCTGCTGTGTGTCAAGTGCTCTACATAAAATAAACCTACTCTGTTCCAAGTACTTTACATAAAGCATGCCTACTATATGCTAGATACTCTACATAAATTGTACCTACTATAAGCTGGGTACTCTAAACAAACCCTGTCTATTGTATCCCAGGTGTTCTACATAAAACATGCCTACTGAGTGCCAGACATACTACACAAAGAACGCCTACTATGTGCTGGGCAGTCTACAAAAATCATGCCTGCTCTGTGCCAGTACTATACATAAAGTGCTCTGTGTGTGTGTCAGGTGCATGACATAAAGTAAACCCACTGTGTGTCAGATATTCTGCCAGCAAGATAATAAATCACCCTCCTCTCACTGGGTCAGAACTCTGGGATCAGGCAGAGAGACGCAAGTGACGGCAGGAGGGAAGATACCTATTCAACAGAAGAGAAAACAGAAGCTCAAAGAGGGCAAACCTCTAACCTAAGTTGCAGAGGTGGAACGTATCCAGGTCTGTCATACCACCAAGCCTAAACCTTTTCCCTCTGTCATGTCGCTCCACCCCCAACCATAAGGGACAATGCCCTATTAATCCAGGGACATTTATAATGGTGGAATCTCAGGCAATACGGTGACCCCAGTGGGGAGATTCCTTGAGGTCCTTGTATCATCACATGGATCATCTTCCCACATCCAGGATGCACCACCCAATGGATCTAGAGCTCCCCTCCTGGCCCTCTCTGGATCCTGTCCAGAACTGCCCTGTGGGGTGGTCTCAAGTAACAGAGAACTTGAAGGATGGGGCTCCTGGCAGAGCTACTGAGCAGGAGAGTGGGGGAAGGACAGTCTTCCTGACACTGGTAGGATGCTGGGGAGAACCCAAAACTTCTTCCACCTCGACACTGGCTGGGGGAATCAGATGGAGGATCCTAAAAACCTTAGTGGAGTGAGGTGCACCATCCCCTCCGAATCTCTACCACCTCCGCAGGGGTAGACTTAGCCTCCTGGCAGGTCCGTCCACATCATGGTCAGGCGGGCATGACCAGAATATAATAAACCAGGCAGGGTGCTGGGACACAGAGGAGAGAGAGCCCCAGTGCCCAGAGAGGTTCAGCTCACTTCAGACCTACTGTGTGCCGGGAACAGGCAGGCAGCCTGGATCAGAAACCGCAGCCACCGCACCAGCATTTCCCACATAAGCCACTGAAGCTGTTTTAAGCCCCTTAGGTATATTAATTTCTTTCTCATTTTACAGATGAGGAAACTGAGACTGAAAATCATATGAATGACTCACCCAAAGCCACAGAGCTCTTGGAATTAGTCTGTGCCCCAGGCTTTACATTGAATACCCTGAACCACTACGCTCTGCTCCTTCTGTATCTATAAATGTGCATTTCATTAGCAACACCTCCCAAGATGGTGGGAATCCTTAAAATAGACAATGCATGTAAAACACACAGGACAGAGGAAGGGTTCAATAAACACAATCATTATTGCTGTTGTCATTGTTTTCGTTGTAAACATTCAACAGCGCTGCAAGATCAAACTCATTACCTGTTTTTACAGAAGAGGAGCAGGAGATTCAGAGAGCTGAAGCAACTTGCTCCACCCCCCAAGAGCAAATTAGGTAAACACAACAGTACAGGTGACAGCAAAGCCTGGCACACAGGACATGCTCATTAAATATCCGGGGAAGAAATATTTTTGAACTGGGGTTTGTTGAATCTGCAGGTGCAGAGCCCACAGACATGGAATTCTGCCTGTATTTGTCTTTCTCTAACTTATTTCACTTAGCATAATGCTCTCAAGGTCCACCCATGTTGTCACAAACAAGCAGGTTCTCCTTCTTTCTCCTGGCTGAATAGTATTCCATTGTATATGTACACCACATCGTCTTCATCCATTGATGCAGTTAGGTTGTTTCCATATCTTGGCTATTGTGAGTAATGCTGCAGTGAAGACAGGAGTGCAGATATCTCTATGAGATCCTGATTTCAATTTTGCTGGATCATATGGCAGCATTATTTTTAACTTTTGAGGAACCTCCATACTGTTTTCCATAGGTGTCCGTGTCATTTAAAATTCCTATCGTTAATGTGTGAGAGTTGTGGTTGCTGCCCATACTCACTGGCACCTGGTGGTGTCAGTTTTTCCCCAGCCATTCTTATAGATGTACAAAGATATTTTGTACAGGGAATAAAATTATTCCCTGTAATTTTAGTTTGCATTTCCTAATGACTAATGATGTTGAACATTTTTGTATGTGCCTATTTGCCATCCATATATCTTCCGTGGTAAAGCACCTGTTCAAATCTTTTGCCCATTAATTTTCCTTGGATTGTTACCTTCTATTGTTGGGTTTTACTAATACATGATTTTTTTCCCCCACCATGGAGCTAACCCCTTCAAGAGTTATCCATACTTGGGTGTCAAATGTCTCCTCTTTCACTAGAAAAGGGCTTTGACTTTCCACTAAGGGCCATGATAGTGAATGAATGAGAGAGAGGGAGGAGGGGAGGCATGGAGCCTGTGGGGCCCCAGATGCTGCGGCACCTGTGTGGTTAATTCTCTATACACACCCCAGGCCTGGTCCAGTCACTGGCTGCTGTTGGGGGTGTCTGTTCCTCTCCTGAGTGTGTTGGAGGCTCCTTCTGCTGGAAGATTCAGAAACAACAGGCTCTAAGAAATTTGGTCTCCATTAGTTCAATGTGTGCGTGTGTGGCTATGTGACTCTGTGTGATTGTGTGTAAGTGTATGTGTGACCGTGTGCACACACTGTGAATATGTGAGTGTATGCATGTGATTGCATGTGCACGCACATGCATGTATGTGTGCACGTGCATGTGTGTGTGTTTACATGAACATGGGTGTAAGAGTGTGTGTCTAACTGCAAGCACATGTGGGTGCATGTAATTGTGCTTGTGTGTGACCATGTGCACACAGTGTATATGCAATTGTGTGCATGTGTGGGTGTATGTATATTGGTAAGGGTGGGAGTGTATATGTTTTGAAGTCACTGAACCGCTGTAACTGTTTGCACCAGTTGTGTTCCTTGCAACAACTACAGTGGGAGGCCTCTGGCCCTGTCCCCAGACCTCAGCCGTGCAGTGCAGGCAGGACATTCTCCAGAAATAATGCCCTTGTAAGCAGCTCTGACTAAAGACTGGCGGGTATGTGTTCTCTGCTGTCTCCCAGGGGGACTGAGCCTCAGGTGCCCCCAGGTGTGAGCTTTCTGGCTAAAGTACCCTTTTCCTGCTGCCTTCCCTTCCCAGTCTCACTTCCACAGTGTTCAACTGGCATTTCCTGGGATTACTTCCCTAAGAAACAACTTGCAGTTGAATTCTTGCCTCAGGGTCACTTCCAAATAAAGTATTTGCACTTGAATCCTTGCACTGGGGTCTACTTCCAGAGAACGCAAACTAAGACACACACATAAACTTGCTCCTGCCATCCCCAAAGGCCTGTTATTATTCCCTTTCTGCTGAGAAGGAATGTGAGGCACAGAGAGGGCAAGGCACTTGCCCAAGGTCACACAGCTGGAGAGTGGCAAAGCCCAGGTCTGACCATGAGCCATCTTACCCCAAGCCCAGTGCTTACTCCTCTCCTGGGAGCCTCTTCCTTGCTAAGGGAGGAGGGAAAGAACAGGGGATGTTCCTAGCCTGCAAGATAGCTGATGTCTCTGCCAGGGGGACTTAGGGCTCATGGTTGGTGCCCTGTCCTCATTCTGTCACAAAATAAGAGAAAATGCCAATTATTCATGCTTGGTGCTGACCCTGAGCCAGGGAGTGCCAGTAGCACTTTTCTCATTTCAATTCATTTGATTTTCACAACCACTTTGTCAAAACCCTCAGTTTTCAGGCAAGAAAACTGAGGCACATAAAGGTAAAGACACCTGCCAAAGTATCTCAGCTGGTCCTGATTTGAACCCTGGTACTTGGAGTCCTTGTTCTTAACCACGATGCCTTCTGGCTTCTCACAGGTCGTATATTTTGAGTCCTGTTGCATGCCAGGCATGGCACTAAGCATGCATATAACACTAAGCATTTTTAAAAATATATATAATTTGTGGGACCTCCCTGGTGGTCCAGTGGTAAATAATCCACCTTACAATGCAGGGGATGCGGGTTCAATCCCTGGTCAGGGAACTAAGATCCCACATGCTGCAGGGAAACTAAGCCTGTACGCCACAACTACTGAGCTCACGTGCCTCAACTAGAGAGCCTGTGTGTCTCAAATTACAGAGCCCACAAGCTCTGGAACCCGCGCGCCACAACTACAGAAAAGCCCGAGTGACGCATTGAAGAGCCCATGAGCCTTAACGAAGATCCCGCATGCCTCAGCTAAGACCCGATGCAGCCAAAAATAAATAAAATGAATAAACAATAAATCTAAAATATATAATTTGTAATTAAATAGATTAGTAATTATAATGAAAAATACTTCGCAGGCTTCATCTAAGAAAAGGAAACAGTTGGGTAAATGTAGGCATTTAGCAGAACCATTCTTCCTCCTACTCTGCCCTCCCATTCCAGGTGTTGGGTATAATTTTTCAATTTTTTTCTGTGCCTACACAAACATCGACACTCACATAACTGGATTGCTGAGGTGTCCCATCCCTTTGCGGAATGTAATAGTCAGTTCCTGGCAGAGACCTCAGAGGGGCTACATGAGAGTGGCATTAAGTAGGGGCCAGTTACAAAGTATTGGATGTGTAAATAAGGAATGTTGCCTGCCATCTAGTTCTACTAGGATTAAATCATTAGCCACTGCGGTTGCTAATTCAGGACAGAGACCAGGATGAGGCACTCTGCACATTGGGAAAACAGGCCTTTAGATAGTTTAGACATTTAGGAAAAATTTTATGAGCCTGAATTCTTGCATCTTCCCATGCTTAGAAAAGTACTAAAATTACTGAGAAATCTGTTCCTCATGACGACTACCATGCTGTATATTGGATTGCACGTACCCCTTAGCCAAAATCACATATATGCTGACCTTCCTCCTCACCTCTTTGGAGCAGTTCCTCAGAACTCTCTGAGAGGCTGTCTCCTGGGCAACAGTCCTCAGTAATGTCCCTGAATGAAACTGAATCTCACTGCTCTGACGTTGTACATTTTTTATTTCAGTTGACAGTGGGCCAAGGGAAACCATCAAGGCTAGTGTAGCCCCCTGGGGGCTAGCATCAGCTGAGAGCTGACACCACCCCCGGGCCAGGTAGTAGCTGTTCCTGGAACCCAGAGGGATTAGGTGAAGCTGAAAGCAGCAGTGGCCTTTGGCAGATGATGGATGTCTGTCCTGTAATCCCCTCCGACTGCCTGCAGGTGCCTTCCACTGACCAAACGTCATCTCCTTATCTGACTCGGGCTGCAGGTAGGTGGCCAGACTCCTATTAAAACTGGGCAGAACAAACCTGACTCCACATTGGATCTAGTCCTTTGTCTCTAACGTCTGTGCTTTGTTGCCTGTGCTTAGTCATGCTGGCTCTGCACCTTTGGAAAAGAATGTTGCCTATAGCCTGAAATATACCTGCTAGCCATTCTCAATGCTGTGCCTCCCGGGCTTGACTTTTAAAGGTATAAAACTTTTTATTCCTATAGAGATAAAAAGTTGTGGCACAAAGAATAACATTTGTTTTATTAGAGGTTTACAGGAACATTGTGACTGGACCTCTGTGGACAGCTGCAAGAGCAAAGGATTCCGGCATCAAGAAGCCTGCAACAACCTGTCACACCCCCAACCCCCCTTTTAATATGAAAGAAGCCTGAATTCTAACTTGGTTAGAATGGTTCTTTGGGACACTAGTCTACCAATTCCTTGGTCTTCTGGAATAAGGTCACCGTTCCTTGCCCCAAAACTCCTCTTGATTTATTAGCCTGTCATGCATCAAGCAGTATGAGCTTGGACTCGGTAGTAAGGCCACCTCCTCAGGGAGGCCCACCCTGATTGCCCTGTCCAGAACAGCCCCCTTGGTCACTTTCTAGCATGTCTCATGCTGTTCATTTCCTTCATTTCTGCCACCATCTGACTTGCTTATTTCCAATTGGCTTCGCCCATGAGACATGAGCACACAATCCAGAGTCCTTGTCTGTCTTGTTCATCTCATGTTTGGGGCCCCAGCAGTGTGCCTGGTACAGATTGGGTGGTCAAGCACAGTTTGTTGTTGAGTAATGAACTACCTGGGAGGTATAAATCCACCTCTCCATTTACAGAAGGGGACATGAGGCTTAGAGAGGGCAATTGACTTGCCCAAGGTGACACAGCCAGGAAATGGCAGAGCTGGGATTTGAACTTAGTTCTGCTGAATCCAGAACTTGTTCCTTCCTAACAGCTGAGGAAAGGAAAGGTAAAACTCCAGCCAGCAGGCAGCCTGCATGCTTGTTCTAGAGACCCCACGTGGATTCCTGGGAGGTGTGTCTTTATGATGACACAAAATAACTGCTCATCTGTTTTGTGTGCCAGTTATGTGTTCCTCACTGTGCCAAATCCTTATTTCTTAAATTGTGTTTTAGTCATAGAGACTCCGATTCTACTTCCTCCAATTCCACCATGACATGTGGATTCTTCTGGATTTTTTTCAATGCATATACAAACATGTGCACACATACAAACATTTGTAAGTTTTGTTTATAAATGCAAACTTTATGCACATACTATTCTGAAACATACTTTTCCCTACTCTCTCTGCCTGTGTCTAATAGGACGCTTGCAACTCTCTGTGAGGTTTTATCAGGCCCATTTGACAGACATGAAGAGTGAGGTTTAAAGGGTTGATGGGCTGTGCCCAAGCTAGTGACTCACAGTGACCACCGTCGCTGGTCTGGCACAGGCTTGCCCACTGCCTGACTCTGGGTTGGGGTGGAAGGACCCCTGGAGAAGGGGCAGGGGGTGAGTGGCTCCCCTCCTTCCAGCACTGGCCGGGGGACATTCCATAAGGCAGGCTTGTGTGATTTGGCATCTGAGATATTACTTGTTTGATGAAAAACCTTTGGGGATGCTCTAGAACATCCCCAATGATGAACAGAAGGTCTCCACCTATGGTTTCCTGCCTCCAGTGTTGGTTCCCCTTCTAATGAATTCTCCTCTGTGTCCCAGGACTCTGCCTGATTTATTATATTATGGCCTTGCCTGCCTGACCCTGATGTGAAATGGACCTGCCAGGAGGCAAAGTCTACCCCTGCGAAGGGGGACGAGATTCTAGGGGGAGGGTGCACCCCACCACACTGAGGGCTTTAGGATCCTCCACCTGAATCCCCCAGCCAGTGTCGAGGTGGAAGGAGCTTCAGGGTCTCCCCAGCATCCTACCAGTGTCAGGAAGACTGTCCTTCCCCCACTCTCCTGCTCAGTAGCTCTGCCAGGAGCCCCATCCTTCAAGTTCTCTGTTACTTGAGACCACCCCACAGGGCAGTTCTGGACAGGATCCAGAGAGGGCCAGGAGGGGAGCTCTAGATCCATTGGGTGGTGCATCCTGGATGTGGGAAGATGATCCATGTGATGATACAAGGACCTCAAGGAATCTCCCCACTGGGGTCACCGTATTGCCTGAGATTCCACCATTATAAATGTCCCTGGATTAATAGGGCATTGTCCCTTATGGTTGGGGGTGGAGCGGCATGACAGAGGGAAAAGGCTTAGGCTTGGTGGTATGACAGACCTGGGTACCTTCCAGCTCTGCAACTTAGATTAGAGGCTTGTTCTCTTTGAGCCTCAGTTTGCTCTTCTGCTAAATAGGTATCTTCCCTCTTGCTATCACTTGCATCTCTCTGCCTGATCCCAGGGTTCTGGTCCAGAGCACTGAGGGGAGGGTGATATATTATCTTGCTGGCAGAACATCTGGCACACAGTGGATTACTTTATGTAGAGCACCCGGCACACAGAGTATTCTATGTACGATATCTGGCACACAGTAGAAATGCTTCATGTAGCACCCAGGTCATAGTAGATGCTCTTTGTGTAGTACGTTGGGCACTCAGTAGACATGCTTTATGTTGAACACCTGGGATACAGGAGACAGGATTTTTGTATAGTACCCAATGTATAGTGGTTACACTTTATGTAGAGGACCTGGCATATAGTAGGCATGCTTTATGTAAAGTTACTTCTCACAGAGTAGGATTACTTTATGTAGAGTACCTGACACACAGTAGGTGTGCTTTATGTAGGGCACCTGGCACAGAGTAGGCATACTTTACATAGAGAATCCAGCACACAGTAGGTGCATTTTACATACAGTACCCAGCACATAGTAGGTACACTTTACATAGGGTTCCTGGCACATAGTAGGTGTGGTTTATGTAGAACATCTGGCATAAAGTAGACAAGATTTATGCAGAGTACTTGGCACACAGTAGACGCACTTTCTGTAGCATACCTGGAACATAGTAGCACAATACATGTAGAGTTTCTGACACACTGGGGGCATGTTTTTCTGAGGTACCCAGCACACAGTAGGCCTTCTTTACATACAGTTGTCTGCACAGACTAGGTTTACTTTATGTGGAGTACTGGCATACAATAGCAAGAATACTAGTTGCCAGCCCTTTTCCTTCACTCCATCTTTTTTGGGGCTCCTGATTCTTCCCATCTTTCCATGCAATCCTCCACTGTCCACCTCTCAGGATTTCATCTGAGGTCCCATTTCCCAGATAGGAAGACTGAGCCCAGAGAGGGTCGGGACAGCCCACAGTCGCAGTGAGGTTGCCCACTCAGGGTCTCCCAGCTCTGCTCTTCCCTGTGGGGACCCTGTTCTCTCAGCCCCTCACAGCCTTACCCCTCACGTCTCCAGGTGCCCTCTTCTGATTGGGCCCTTTACCCACTGAAGCTGATGCAGGTAACCCCCAGCCAGGCTGGATTCTCTGTTTCTGCTCCCAGCAGTCATGCCTCAATCCAGGCTTTCGGTTGCTTGGAGGCACGGCTTGAACTCCTGCCAGGCTGTGTGCCCCAGAGGCCAGAGGCTTCATGGTTCTGAGCTTTTCTTGATTCTATGCCAAGAAATGGTGTATGACGTCCTCCTGGCCCACATGTGGAAATGAGCACCGGAGATGTTTGCCCTGCTCACCTGGCACCTGAATGTTCATGCTTTTAACTGCTGTACCCTGGCCTTGGAAGGGCAGGGCTGGCTGTGAACTTGGCATCTGGAGTCACCTTTGCCCACCCCCTAACTTGTTAACATGGGAGGTGCTGAGCCCTGAGGATCTAATTTTCACACTGTGACCCTGAGCTGGTTTACAGTCCTCTCTCAATAACAGTCTAGCTCCCTTCCTCTCACCATCTATTCGGACAGCTGCCAGGTGGGGAGGAGGTAAAGAGGCTGTGGGAATTGGCTGACTCAGCTAAGTCCAGCATCCCCTAGTTCAGAGGTCGAGCCAGGGAAAAAGGCCTCCCAGGAGGAGGGCAGAGGAAGTTGTATGGGATAAGTGGCTCTTGACAGAAGGTGCCAAGCTGGGGGTCAATGGGCTGAGGGTCATAGCCTCGGGTGGGGAAGGCCACTGCCCAAGACAGTGGTTCCAGGGAATGAACTGGCCTGGGAAATGAATGGATACCAGTGGTAAGTAAACACACACACACACACACACACACACACACACACACACACACACACACACAGTGAAGGTTGGGATTTTTTTCATACTTGGGAGCTGCAAGTGAGCTTGTTACTGATTCATCGATTTGGCCAGAAGACGTGAGACTCCTGGGTCAGAAACCAAGGACAGTTCATTACCCTCAACACAACAAAGAGCATGTGCTTCTTGTTGGTTTGCATTCTTCCTCCAAGTCACCGAATCCCATGTGGATGACACAGGTGGGCTTCTATAGATGCCAGTCATGTAGTATGTTGTATTATAGCAGGGAGGAGTATAGGTTTAGGGACTCTGTGACTTTTATAGTTATTAGAAGCGAGCTTGATATTTGTCCAAGGGGAGACACAACCTCACTCCTCAAGGTTGTTTTCTACAAATACAACTCTGAGAAGTGGCCCAGGTAAAGAACATAGGAGTCTTGCAATTTTTTTTTGGCATACCCAGCATTAAAGGGTAGGGGTGCTCAGGGCGCATGGAAAACAACCTCTCTCAATATAGGGGATATTTTCCTAATTAATTTATAAAATTAATGATGATGAAAGCTAACATTTCTTGTGCACTTACTTTATTCATTAACTTTACCAAGGATACACAGAGTGTAGAAGGAAGAGCCAAGATCAAAAACCCACATCTCCTAACTCCGAGCCATGGGGACTTCACGTCCTAACAGTAACAACTTTTACTCCTACCCAAGCCTGGTCTTCCCTGGGGATGGCTGCCTGGGGCCAAGAGGCAGGGTCTGGGGGAGCCCATCAGGAGGTTGGGATTGGGTAGGGGCTCAGAGGAGGCAATTCCCAGTCCTAACCCTGTCCCCTTCTCTGTCCAGGCCAAGTGGCAGCACCTGGTCACAGAGGGCCACACCCATCTGGACATGTTTGAACACATCAGCCTCATGACCCTGGACAGTCTGCAGAAATGCGTCTTCAGTTTCGGCAGCAATTGCCAGGAGTGAGTCTTGGCCCAGGGCCTGGGTACATGAGCCATAGATCCAAGGGAGTAGACGGGGGAGGGAGGATTGACCAGGGCTATCAGGAGGGCCTTCCTGGAGGAGGTGGGTCAAAGCTCGATATTGAAGGACAGGGAAAGGGAAAGAGGAGTGATCATTTCAGGTAGGTAGAACCGTTTGATAAAGGCCAGGAGCCTAGAACGATCAAAGTGTGTGCAAGCGTGAGGAGACACCTTGGAAATAAGTTTGGAGGAGTGGGCAGGGTTATATCTTAAGGACATTCTGAAGCCAGACGAAGAAGATATGAACTTTATTCCAAGGTTTCCAGGGAGCCATGGAAGGTGTTTGATCAAATGAGGGTCGTGGTCAAAGCTAAGCTTGGACATCTGACTCAAGAGAAAAATGACCATAATGTAGACAGTGGACGGTGTTGACATTGGATGTAAGGAGAATAGATAAGGGACTGGGCCATTGACCAGCTAGCGGAGGATAAGTTCTGAGCCGTGTGGACAGTTTGGGGAAGGAGAAGGGGCAGGTACTGGTTGAGAGACAGAGGGGAGAAGCATGATATCTAAGCTGTGCTCTGGGTGCCTGGGGCATGGAGACAGCTCACAGAGATGGGATGTAGGAGAGAAGAGTCTGGAGAGTCTCATGTTCTGGTTCCTCCCCACACTGTGTCTGTGGGCCATCTGTTCTTGGAGCCTCAGTTTCCTGAAGGGAGGTAGCTCTCGGCTTCTGGGTTTCAGGTGTTTTATGTTGTTGGCTTCCTTCATGCTCTCATCCTGCAGGAAGCCCAGTGAATATATCGCTGCCATCTTGGAGCTCAGTGCCCTAGTGGCGAAGCGGCACCAGCAGATCTTCCTGAACGTAGACCTCCTGTACTACCTCACCCCCGACGGGCGGTGCTTCCGCAGGGCCTGCCGCCTGGTGCACAACTTCACAGATGTTGTCATCCAGGAGCGGCGGCGTACCCTCCCCAGTCAGGGTATTGATGACTTCCTCAAGGCCAAGGCTAAGTCCAAGACCTTGGACTTCATTGATGTGCTCCTGCTGACCAAGGTAGGCTCCTCTGGTATCTGAGCAGAAGTATGAGAATGGACGTCGATTTGATCAAAGAGCTTGGACGGGGTGCAGAGAGTACTGGGGAGCCATGTGAGGTGCTTGAGGGAGGGATGGGTCAGGGATAAGTTTTAGAGGTGAGTGTGTGGAATCCCCCTACAGGGGATGGCTGAGTCTGAAACTTGAAGGCCTGAGATTTTACTCTACTTCCAAGTTAATAAGTTAGTCTACATGTGTGCGTGTGTGTGTGTGTGTGTGTGCGTGTGCGTGTGTGTGTGCGTGTGCGTGCGCGTGCGTGTGCGTGTGCGTGTGTGTGCGTGTGTGCGTGTGTGTGTGCGTGTGTGCGTGCGTGTGCGTGTGTGCGTGTGTGTGTGATGCAGGGGACACGGGTTCGAGGTTGTAGTATACATACAGAACCCTGGATCAGAGCAGAGCATTTATTTCTCCCAGCAGTAACAGTAGCCAGAGTAGAATTTAGCTCTTTTTCCCCATTCCCAAATTCTTTTGAGGGCTCCATGCTGCTTTTACCTGTCCATGCAGCCATGGTTGCATCACAGGAGAATTACCTCCAGATATTGAAATTTGGAACTTATACAGGACAGCTGATATATCTGCCCATTCTTCTGTATGGATAATAGCGATAGGGATAGGGATAGGGATAGGGATAGGGATAGGGATAGGGATAGGGATAGGGATAGGGATAGGGATAGAGATAGGGATAGGGATAGGGATAGGGATAGAGATAGGGAGAGAGTAGAGAAGGGAAGAGAAGAGAAGAGGAGAGGAGAGGGGAGGGAGGAGAGGAGAGGAGAGGAGAAAAGAAAGAGAAGAGAAGAGAAGAGAAGAGGAGAGAGAGATTGTTCTGGAGCTTAAACAAATCCTCTTTGGTGAGAAGGCAAAGTCTATAGGTTCTATAGGTTTATAACCCATTCCTTATCTCCAGGAGACATAAAGAATCTCTGTATTTACTATCCTAGCATGTGAGCAAATGGCTTTGGGGCAATGCTCAATCTCTAGCTTCCAAGGCAAGTTGCCATTCAATCATCCCGTAACCCAGGTTGCCAGCAACTTTTTTCTCAGAAATTCCTCATCATGAAGAAACATGAAAATATTTATGGATCATTGATTCCTTTCACCAGGGAAAACACAGGAGACGAGGAGATCAAGGAGGAGAACTACGGGGTGGGGCCTCTGGTGACAGAGGGAAGTCTAGGATTTCAGGGTAGGCTTGGGGTTCTGGGTGGATGATGGAGGTTCAGAGATTTTCTCAGTTTAGGCTCAGGGGCCCTCAGTGCTAGTGTGATTCTGCGGATCTTGCTTTCTCTCCAGGATGAAGATGGGAAGGGATTGTCAGACGAAGATATCCGAGCTGAAGCTGACACCTTCATGTTTGAGGGTGAGGGTCCCAGTGTGGGACTGCAGAGGAGACATGTGTCTCTCCATCCCGGAGACTTGGTGTGTGGACCCTGTACCACACCATCCTTCCCCATCCTCCCCATGGGCCTTACTGTGAAGGTGCTGTCCACCCTCTGGTGCTGAAGTAGCCCAGATATCCAAGCCTTTCTGGATGCTCTTCAGGCCATGACACCACAGCCAGTGGCCTCTCCTGGATCCTGTACAACCTTGTAAAGCACCAAGAATACCAGGAACGCTGCCAGCAGGAGGTGAGAGAGCTCCTCAGGAACCGTGAGCCTAAGGAGATTGAATGGTGAGTGCAAGTCCTCCTGGTGTTTTTATGAGCCCTTCTCATTGGCCTTGCTCCCTGGCTGGGGAAGAGAGAAAATATTTTTGTGGATTCTGTCATTACTGCTTAGTGGGAATAGGAGCAGAGCTCTGAGGCAGGATCTAGTACTCAGCATGGGTAGCAGGACAAAGTTGCAGGCTTTGGGGACAGAAACCTGGATTTCTGAGATAATTAGCAACGATGTGTGAGTGCAGATATTGCCAGTTAGCACATATTCAGTAAGTGAACTTCCCCTCCACTCTCTTACTTTTCTCTCTGAAATCACATGTTTTCAAACATCTTCATTCCCGGGCTTCCCTGGTGGCGCAGTGGTTGAGAATCTACCTGCCAATGCAGGGGACACGGGTTCGAGCCCTGCTCTGGGAAGATCCCACATGCCGCGGAGCAACTAAGCCCGTGAGCCACGATTACTGAGCTTGCGCGTCTGGAGCCTGTGCTCTGCAACAAGAGAGGCCGCGATAGTCAGAGGCCCGCGCACCGCGATGAAGAGTGGCCCCCACTTGCTGCAACTAGAGAAAGCCCTCGCACAGAAACTAAGACCCAACACAGCCATAAATAAATAAATAAATACAATTAAAAAAAAAAAAAAAAAGAATGATTCATGCTTTAAAAAAAAAACTTCATTCCCTGGGTGAACATTTCTTCCTCCACATTTTCCCTTAGTGACCAGTAGATGTCTCCATCACAGCCTTTCACATCGTGCTTTGGCTGCGGGATTATGCATGTGGGACTGGATGTGATTCACCTCTGTGTCCCCAGGGCCTAATAACAGTGCTGGACACACAGTAGTGACTCAGTATGTGTCTCTTGTCTTAAAAGAGTTCCATGGCAAAAATTCTCCTATTGTCCAGAGTCCAGACTCTCAAGCCTGAGGTTGAATGTCCTATAATAACACACAGATTTTCTGGTGGCATAGTAAGTGGCATATATTGTGTTCATATGAGCACAATTAATCACCAGAACCACCCTGGAAGCTAAAGCCTGTTATTACACCCAGCTTGTAGATGAAGAAATGGAAGTTTAGAAGTTTGAGTAACTTTTCTCTGAGGTGAATGGCATGTTGGTGATGGAGCAGGCACAGTGGGTGGCAGGCTTCACAAGACCTCACACCAGTGGGGGAGAATCTCTGCCCATGCCCAGGTAATCAGGTGAGTCAAGAATCTCAGGGTAAAGCATCTTTATCCACTCTCATGTGCTGGGTACTATGTACACTTGAGTAGTTTGACCGATAGTGGTTAGAGGAAGCTTAGGATCCTCATAACCCTTAGGACCCCTCCTGGACTCTCACGCTCATTCGCCATCTCACCCCTAAAGTGATGAGTGATTCAACCTCATCACTCCCCAGTCCTAGAAGCTTTGACTATCATAGCACCCTTGTGAGTCTGTGTATATAGATCCTAGACCCATTGCCCACTGCTCAGCAGAATAAAAAGCTGCTCCAGGATGAGCTCTGGAAGTCTTGTTGCCTGGCAACAACCTTGGTGCTGCTTCTGTGGTTCATTATCCTTGGTTTGGTCCTTGCCAAGGGTGAGGTGGGCAGACCATTGGGATCAGAAGGAAACAGGCCCATAGTCTTCAGTCTACAGACATGGGTCTTACGGGGCTAGGGTAGAGAAGGAGTAGCAGGGGTGGGTGGGTTGCATTCCTGGTCAGCAAGATTTTAGAAGTAAACTATCTTCCCCCTCTCAGCCTGGAGGATTTTTAGGGTGGGAGGAAGAACCAAGAAGTGGTCCAAAGGTCTAGAACATATCACTTTGCTCCCCCCACTCTTGTTGTTCATATGTCAGATGCAGAATGAACTGAAGCAACTGGACATCAAATGTGAGTGCTGATAGGAATGATGGGATTACTCCCTTCCCCCCCACCCCAACATATCAACCTTTTCTCCTTCCTGGTTCTTTTTTTTTTTTTTTTTTTTTTTTTTTGGGTATCTAAATGCGATGATGTATGTTTACTAAAATTACTGTGATTATCTTTTCATGATGGATGTAAGTCAAAGCATTATACTATACATCTTAAACTTATACAGCACTGTATGTCAATTACATCTCCATAAAACTTGGAAAATTATAAAATTAAGACAATAATAAAACCTAATGGTCTACAAACTGAGGGGGAAAAAATGATTCAGGTAAGACTGTCTGGAGAAAGGGCCTGAGATCTGCATTTTGTACATGTTTCTTAGATGTCTGTCTCTGTAAACTTTGAGGACTACTAATATATTGAAATAATATAGAAAAATTTTGTATTTACCACCTTAATCATTTTAAGTGTACAGTTCAATATCCTTAATAAGTACATTCATGACCCCAAAATATTCTCCTTTTTTCCTTTCCGGTTTTTTTTTTTTTTTTTTTTTTTTTTTTGCGGTACGCAGGCCTCTCACTGCTGTGGTCTCTCCTGTTGCGGAGCACAGGCTCCGGACGCGCAGGCTCAGCGGCCATGGCTCACGGGCCCAGCCGCTCCGCGGCATGTGGGATCTTCCCAGACCGGGGCATGAGCCCATGTCCCCTGCATCGGCAGGCGGACTCTCAACCACTGCGCCACCAGGGAAGCCCTCCTTCCTGGTTCTTAACCAGCTTTTCTTCATGAGTCTGTTAGTCTTACAAGAGCTGGCAGATGCTGGATGTAAATGGGACATCATTTGGGAGAAATGTTCCAACAGATGGAGTATGTGTGGGCAGGTAATGGTAAGCAGTCAGGGGACAGAGTTGAATGATGGGGAGTAAGGTTCGGGAGACGGATATTGGGTTTTCTTCACCACGGCTACCAGTACCAGTCCTGGCAGTATGTCAGTGTGTGATAGACATTTTAACCAATGCCTCCCCCCTGCCCCCATTATAGTTGATGTTAACACAAAGTTTGAGGCATGCTACATTGCATTATGTTACCTTCTGATAATGCCCATCTCTGGAATGGATACATGGGAAGCTAGCGTGCTCCCTGTTGCAAAGTGTCAAGGATGCAGGAGGTGGGTTGTATTCAAACCATTCTGCCTGACTGAAGGCTCGATTCAGTGGCCAGCACAGCTGCCAGTCCCAGCACAGCTGACCTGTTTCCCATCCCCAAGGAGTCTCCTGAGACTTCTGCCCCAAGGACTTTCTTGAATTTGGTGTCTCCTGATATAACTTTTCTACAAGCAAAGACTTCTGGGTCAAGGCCAAGAATCACTGGGCTGAGGAGTGTGCTCATCTGGTCATCATGAACAACCAAGCAGAGAAGGTAGGAAGTGGGGAAGGAATTTGGGAATCTTTCCAAATCACGGCAATGTCGTGTCCCTGTCCGCTGCATAATCCAGTGTGTTTATTCTGTCCATAATAATATACATTCATTGTTTTGACATGTTTTTTTTCTTTTTAACATCTTTATTGGCGTATAATTGCTTTACAGTGGTGTGTTAGTTTCTGCTTTATAGCAAAGTGAACCAGTTATACATATACATACGGCCCATATCTCTTCCCTCTTGCATCTTCCTCCCTCCCACCCTCGCTATCCCACCCCTATAGGTGGTCACAAAGCACCGAGCTGATCTCCCTGTTCTATACGGCTCCTTCCCACTAGCTATCTATTTAAGGTTTGGTAGTTTATATATGTCCATGCCACTCTCTCACTTTGTCACAGCTTACCCTTCCCCCCTCCCCGTATCCTCAAGTCGATTCTCTAGTAGGTTCGCATCTTTATTCCCGTCTTGCCCCTAGGTTCTTCTGATTTTTTTCTTTTTTTAGATTCCATATATGTGTTAGCATACGATATTTGTTTTTCTATTTCTGACTTACTTCACTCTGTATGACAATCTCTAGGTCCATCCACCTCACTACAAATAACTCAGTTTTGTTCCTTTTTATGGCTGAGTAATATTCCATTGTATATATGTGCCACATCTTCTTTATCCACTCATCTGTTGATGGACACTTAGGTTGCTTCCATATCCTGGCTATTGTAAAAAGAGGTGCAATGAACATTTTGGTACATGACTCTATTTGAATTATGGTTTTCTCAGGGTATATGCCCAGTAATGGGATTGCTGGGTCATATGGTAGTTCTATTTTTGGTGTTTTAAGGAACCTCCATACTGTTCTACATAGTGGCTATATCAATTTACATTCCCACCAACAGTGCAAGAGGGTTCCCTTTTCTCCACACCCTCTCCAGCATTTATTGTTTGTAGATTTTTTGATGATGGCCATTCTGACTGGTGTGAGATGCTATCTCATTGTACTTTTGATTTGTATTTCTCTAATGATTAATGATGTTGACCATTCTTTCATGTACTTTTTGCCATTCTGTATATCTTCTTTGGAGAAATGTATATTTAGGTCTTCTGCCCATTTTTGGATTGGGTTGTTTGTTTTTTCGATATTGAGCTTCAAGAGTTGCTTGTATGTTTTGGAGATTAATCCTTTGTCAGTTGCTTCATTTGAAAATATTTTTTCCCATTCTAGTGACCGGCTGGAGGGGTGGGATAGGGAGGGTGGGAGGGAGGGAGACGCAAGAGGGAGGAGATATGGGAACATATTTATATATATAACTGATTCGTTTTGTTGTAAAGCAGTAACTAACACACCAATGTAAAGCAATTATACCCCAATAAAGATGTTAAAGAAAAAAAAAAAAAGCAAAGAATTCAGTGCTGACGTACACTGAAAGCACATCATGGGGCCGAACAGTGCAGATTATATGCATTACCTGATTGAAGAAGATGAAGATGCTTACAAAAAACAATTCTCTCAATACATAAAGAACAAAGTAACTCCAGAAATGATGGAGGAGATGTATAAGAAAGCTCATGCTGCAATACAAGAGAATCCAGTGTATGAGAAGAAACCTAAGAAAGAAGTTAAAAAGAAGAGGTGGAACCGTCCCCAAATGTCACTTGCGCAGGAGAAAGATCGAGTAGCTCAGAAAAAGGCAAGCTTCCTTCGAGCTCAGGAAAGGGCTGCTGAGGGTTAATAAACCAAACCACAGTTTTTATGAAGATTTTTCAGATAAAGATAGTAATAAACGTATTGAACAAGTAAAAAAAAATAAGAGAGAAAAAATAAATAAATAAAAATAAGAAAGAGATTCATAAGTAAAATAAATGTTGGGGACTTCCCTGGTGGCACAGTGCTTAAGAATCCATGTGCCAGTGCAGGGGACATCGTTTCCAGCCCTTGTCCAGGAAGATCCCACATGCCACAGAGCAACTAAGCCCGTGCGCCACAACTACTGAGCCCTTGTGCCACAATTACTGAAGCCCATGCACCTAGAGCCCGTGCTCTGCAGCAAGAGAAGCCACCGCAGTGAGAAGCCCATGCACCACAGCAAAGAGTAACCCCCACTTAATGCAGCTAAAGAAAGCCTGCGCACAGCAACAAAGACCCAACATGCCAAAAATAAATAAATAAAATAAAAATTAAAAAATAAGTAAACTAAATGTTGTTGTTGTTTTAATCCACTAACTTTTGGGGTTATTTGTTACACAGCAATTGGTAACTGAAACAGCTGGGACAGAAGTCAGCCCCCACCCCACCCCCCAAAAAAACTTCAAAAACATCAAAAAGACAATCAGATATGCAGGTTTTTATGCAGTACATTAGCCATCATATATGCCTTGAGGTATAAGCTAAGAATACTATGAAGCCCCCATAATTATAAATCCATCTAAATAAGATTTATTTCATTCTTCCTTTTGTAAATTAATATTTACAGGATATGGTTTATAAAATATTTAATATGATCTCTGTAGTAGAGGTACATAATTTATGAGTAAGCATAAATATGTGGTTCAAATGCTTTTACTTGTAAAAGTCTGTGTCAAAAAATTGTAGAGACCGTATCTAAGGATGGGAGCCATGGTGAGATTTTGACCAGATGAAGGACACTATTGATTTGCCACCAATGACCCAGAAGTGCCAAAGGAATTCTGCCATTTCTAGGGCCCTTGAGGCAGTTTGTCCCCAAGATAAGTGCCTCAGAGATAAGGGTCTCTCACTACTGCAGGCTTAGCAGAAGTGGAGGAAAAGAAAAAAGACAGAAAGAATGAGTGTTGCTCTCTTTCCCCAAGAGGCTACATCCAGGGGGGGTTTCATTTGCAGCAAACATTATTTGGCATCTGAATCCCTAACAAAGCATTTGGGGGCTCAGCCCAGCATGCAGGGGCTGGGGTATAAATGCTAAAGGTCTTTCCTGAGAGACCTCAGACCTGCTTTCCCATCACTCAAAGCCCAAGACCCCATTCTCCATGCAACCCAGCTTGCCACTTAGCAGATATCTCCAGACCCAGAAGGCAGAGATATATGTTCCACCTTCAGCTTAGTGCCTGATATCACAGCTCACCTGCCAGGTAAGTGGGGAGAGAGGTAGAACAGGAGGAAACATAAAGAAAGAGCAGGAGTTCTGGAGTCTGCCAGGTTTTAGTCCAGCAGGACTTAAACACTTGAGGAAGTAACAGCTAAAATCTTCCCAAATATGGCAAGAGACAAAGCCTAGAAACTGAAGCTCAGTGAACCCCAAAACGAATAAACCTAAAGAAATCCAAGCCAAGATACATCATAATTAAACCTCTGGAAACTAAAGATAAAGAAAAAGTCTTGAGACCAGTCAGAAAAATTATGCCTTATCTATAGGGGGAAAGCAATTAGAGTGAGAGTGGATTTCTCATCAGAAACCGTGAGGCAACACTCAAGGAAATGGCACAATATTTGTTCAGATGCTGAAAGAAAAGAACTGTCAATCCAGCAAAATACCCTTCAGGAATAAAGGGGAAATTAAGACATTCTCAGATGAAGGAAAACTAAGAAAATTTACCTCTAGCAGACCTACTCTAAAAGAATATCTAAAGGAAGTTCTCTGAACCCAAAGGAAAATGCATTCTGTATATGTGTGCATGCTGTACACGTGTATTCACAGAGATACATTTAGACAAATGTACCCTCAGATGAGGGTACTTCATCTGAGTACCCTCATCAAAGGGTACCAATCCCATTTGGTTGCACCAGCAAGAATGAAAAAAAAAAATGCTGCTAAGTAGCTAAGATAGATGCTGCACCACTATGGAAAACAGCATGGAGGTTCCTGAAAAAACTAGAAATATAATTATCGTATGACCCAGCAATCCCACTCCTGGGCATATATCCAGACAAAACTATAGTTCAAAAAGATACATGCACCCCTATGTTCATAGCAGCACTATTCACAATAACTAAGACATGGAAACAACCTAAATGTCCATCAGCAGATGAATGGAGAAAGAAGACGTTGTACATGTATACAATGGAATAGTACTCAGCCATAAAAAAGAACAAAATAATGCCATTTGCAGCAACATGCATGGAACTAGAGATTATCATACTAAGTGAAGTAAGTCAGAAAGAGAAAGACAAATACCATATGATATCACTTATATGTGGAATCTAAAATATGACACAAATGAACATACCTATGAAAGAGAAACAGACTCACAGGCATAGAGAACAGACTTGTGGTTGCCGGTGTGGGGGTGGGTGGACTGGGCGTTTTGGGGTTAGCAGATGTGAACTATTACATATAAAATGGATAAACAACAAAGTCCTGCACAGAGGACTATATTCAGTATCCTGAGATAAACCATAATGGAAAATAATATTAAAAAGAATGTATATATATGTATAACTCAATCACTTTGTGGTACATGAGAAATGAACACAACGTTGTAAATCAACTATACTTCAATAAAAAATTTAAAAGATAGGGGAATTCCCTGGCAGTCCAGTGGTTGGGACTCTAAGACTTGGTGCTTTCACTGCCATGAGCCCAGGTTCAATCCCTGGTTGGGGAACTAAGATTCCGCAAGCCACTTGCGGCACGGCCAAGAAAAAAAGATAGATGCTACAAGGTCTTTGTAATGAAAATCATGCAAATTTTTTACGGGTAGGATTCCCAACTTTCACTCAGAGCAACAGTTCTTATTTTAGTTATGATTCTAACAACTGTAGTTCTCTTAAACAAATTACTGCTATTCCTGGAGCTTCAGTCTCCTCGTTTGTAAAGTGAGTGTGCTCGTATAAAGCTCCAAAGTTAGAGATCAGATATAAAAGTCCCTAACACTGTACAGCACACATAAAACACACAATAAATAATAGCATTATTATGATGGCTATTGTTACCTGCTTCCCCAGCCTAGAGAAAAGAAAATAGCAAATTAGAAAATGTGTAAATGAAAAAACAAAGGAAATGATTTTGTTAAAGGAAACTTGGAACATCAAAAAGAAAGAACCTGGTAAGAGGGACCTCCCTGGTGGTCTAGTGGCTAAGACTCCACACTCCCAATGCAGGGGGCCCAGGTTCGATCCCTGGTCAGGGAACTAGATCCCACATGCCACAACTAAGAGTTTGCATGCCGCAACGAAGATCCTGAATGGGGCAATGAAGCTTCTGTGTGCTGCAACTAAGACCCGGCACAGCCAACTAAATAAATATTCCAGAAAAAAAAAAAAACCTGGTAAGAATAATATGAGGAAATATAATATACTTTCCTTCTCCCCATGGGTCATCTAAGTTGTTTGATGGTCGATGCAAAAATCATGACACTGTCTAATGCGGTTCTAAATGCATGTACAGGAAATATTTAATATAACGTTAAAATCAGTAATCACTTTGCAATGAAAGCATACTCCCAGCCCACAGAGCTTTTCAAAGATGCTCAAGCCATCATTACCAAGGCATTTTTCAATTCCTAATGGTGGGGGTATTCTATGAAACCTCCTGGGGGCTTAGAGCAATGATGTGGAGTGGGAAGGTTGCACATAATAAACATACTTTAACTTTTCTGTTTCCATATGTTCTTTGATTCTTACCTTTATGTCATACCAAGTTCCTGAATTTCAGTCTTATTAAATGTACATCACAGTGGTGTCCAAGTTTCTGTTAACCAAACTATTAGAATGATTCCTAGCTACTTGAACTCAGAATTTCTGATAATTGCATTCATATAAATAAATGTGGCTCATCCAACACTGTCTTCTCTCTTCTTTGATACAGAACATTTAGACTTGCTCCCCACACATATTCCCCAGGTTTCTGTAATATAAATTCGTAAAAGTTTGTGACTATTTTGGTGTGAAACCATATTCTCCCAGATCAGAGACATCAGTAAGATGTCTCTTGTTATCCATATCTATTTGGTTTCTGTGTTTCAGTTAAAGAGAGTTTTGGTGTGACTTTGGAAATCAAAAAACACCATGGTATCAGAATCTATTGAGTTTCTGAGTCTTGGATAAGTGGAATAATGCCCTCCCCCAAAGATGCCCACATTGTAGTCCCCAAAGCCTGTGAATATACTAGGTTACATGACAAAGAGGAATTAAGATTGAAGGTGAAATTGTTTGCGAACCAGCTGACCTTAAAATAAGGAGATTATCCTGGATTATCCAAATGGATCCAAATGTAATCAAAAGTGTCCTTAAAAATTTGAGAACTTTTGAATTTGGGTGATAGGCATATCGAGGCTCATTGTAAAACTCTCTCAGTGTTTGTATCCATTAGAAACTTTTGTAATAAAAAATTAAATATATTTTTAAATGTTCAATGTCATGAAAGACTAAGAAAAGTTGAGGAACCAAGAAAAGGTTTGGATGAAAGGAGACAAAAGAAACGTGACAACTAGATACACCTGATCCTGGACCAGGTCTTGGATCAGAGAAAAAAATATTGCTATAAATTATAGACATTTTGGGGACAGTTGGAGACATTGGAATCTAGATTATCTATTAGACAAAAAAATTGTGTCAATGATTAATTTTTAGGACTTGATAAATTACTGTAGTTTTCAAGAGAATACCCTTGTTCTTAGGAAATACACAGTAAAAGTGTTAAGGGGTAAAGGGGCCTTATGTCTGAAACACCCTCAAGTGGTTCAAGGGGGAAAAAATGTATATGTATATAGAGAGATGGAGCAATTTTAAAACGTGAAGAAAAGAAAAAGTTAACAATTGGAGAAACTGGGAAAAGGATACAAAGGGTTTCTGTGTAATATTCTCACAACTGTTATGCAGGTTGAAATTATTTTAATTTTATATTATTTATATTTTACATATTTTAAATTATTATTTTAAAAGTGATCATTTCGTGGATGTATTTGTATGTCAAAACTTATCTAATTGTACACTCTAAATTTGTGTCATTTATTGTATGTAGATACCTCAATCAAACCCGTTTAGAAATAAAATTAAATGAATAAATAAAAGAATGGAGAGGGAACTTTCGGTGCAAAGGCAGACAGGCGTGTGAAAGGAATGCAGTGTCGGGAGGGAAGGACACTTCCTTCTAGTCAGAGTTTGGGTTTCATGGAGACGGAACAACTATGGGAGAAGAGTCAGGGTAGCTGGGAAGCCATCATGGCTGTAGGTTCACTTTTCTGCAGCGCCACGTAGGGGATGATCTGCACCCTCACAGGGTGTGTTTCCCAGTTCGGACGCTGGGGGACGCCAGTACACCGCTGCGCATGTACGTTTTCCGGAAGTCTTGGAAAATGCTCCAAGAACTGGGAGAAAAAATTTTAAACCACACAGTTTGATGATGGAAAACATAAAAGCTAAGGCTGAAAAATCAAAATCAATAAATATTTGAATGAACTGTCTTTTAAACTAACAGGATGTCAACTTAATTCATTCTTGTCTTTAACATTCCTGCAAAATGTCATTAAGTTGGAAAGTTATTTGTGGGTTTGGAGGGCTGCGTTTGCAAGAATTCCTGCAGATGTACGATAATGCTGGGGAATTGTGCTGTATACTGGCCCTGAATGTAGGAAAACCGAAGAACTTTCATTTACATTCATTTTTATCTTCCAAAAACTTTTTAAATAACAATAATTAGAGAATGGACAAAAGACATGAACACTTGTACACTTCACCAAGGAGGATATACAAAGAAGGACCTGAAAGATGTTCAACATCATTAGCCATTAGGGAAGTAAAAATTAAGGCCACAATAAGATGCCACTACACACCTATCAGAATGGCTAAAAAAAACCACTGACAAGAGCAAGTGTTAACAAGGATGCAGAGTAACCAGAACTCTCATACATTACTGGCGGGAATGCAAAATGGTACGGAAAAGAGTTTGACAGCTTCTTATAAACTTACACTTACCATATAACCCAGCAATCTTACTCCTAGGTATTTACCCTGGAGAAATGAATACCTGTGTACATGAATATTCAGAGCGGCTTTATTTGTAATAGCCAAAAGCTGGAAACAACTTAAATGTCCTTAAACTGGTGAATGTCTATACAAACAGCAGTTCATCCATACAATGGAATACTACTCAGCACTAAAAAGGAACGGACTATTGATAACATATGACAGCCTGGATGGTCCTCTAGGGTATTTGCTGAGTAAAAGAAACCAATCTCAAAAGGTCGCATGCCGTAGAATATTATTTACATAACATTCTCGGAATGACAGAATTGTGGGGGTTATGATTGCCAGATTATGGTTGCCAAGAGTTAGGAAAGGGTGGGAGTGTTGACTACAAAGGGGCAGCAGGAGGGAGTTTCTTCGGGTGATGGAACTGTTCTGTATCCTGATTGTGGTGTGGCTACATGAATCTACACAAGTGACAAAATTTCCCAGAATGTTTCAAAGCAATTGAGTAAATATTATAATTGGTGAACTCCAAATAAGGTTTTTAGTTAATAGTGTCGATGTTAATGTCCTGGTTTTTATAATTGTCTATAATCATGTACTACACATAATATTTATATATTAATGCATAATTATATTTAAATACATTATATGTAAATATATATAATCATATAATTTTAAGGTGTTATTTTTGTCTTTTTTTTTTTTTTTTTTTTTAAAAAACACCAGGGAAGCCCTGTAAGAAGTTTTTATTGGGGGAAGCTGAGTGAAGGATACACTGGACCTCTCTGTATTATGCTTTCCACTTCATGTGGGTCTAAAATTATTTCAAAATAAAAATAGGGCTTCCCTGGTGACGCAGTGGTTAAGAATCTGCCTGCCAATGCAGGGGACACGGGTTCGATCCCTGGTCCGGGAAGATCCCACATGCCACGGAGCAATTAAGCCCTTGTGCCACAACTACTAAGCCTGCGCTCTAGAGCCCGCGAGCCACAACTTCTGAAGCCCGTGCACCTAGAGCCCGTGCTCCTCAACAAGAGAAGCCACGTCAATGAGAAGCCTGGGCACTGCAACGAAGAGTAGCCCCCGCTCGCCCCAACTAGAGAAAGCCCACGCGCAGCAATGAAGACCCAACACAGCCAAAATAAATGAATAAATTAAAAAAAAATAATATGAACTTTACTAACATTCTCTATTTTGCTAGAGTGACTCTAGCTTTCAGCTGATTTTGGTATGCATAACGCAGTTTCCATGTGCCAAGATCGGTAGACCTACAGGTTATATTATCTATGTTTCTCTCAGTAAGTCATCAAAAATAACTCCTGTGACATAAAAGACCACAGATTGACCCTACTGCCAATCAAAAAATGCTGACCCCTAAAATGTCTATCCTCTATGTTAGACAAAGAAATCAGTTGTGATTAGAAATAGTCAAACATACTTCAACTGTCAAAAAGCATATTTGTGATAAGGATTTCTATCCATGACCCTTAATCATGAACTCTGCCTCAGGGTAGCTTGAAGTATTAACTATTATTAGTGTTACTGTTAGGGTGGTTTCGAAAGAACCAAAAGTTTATTTCATCCTAATAGCTTCTCCTTTTAACTTACATTCGGGAGACATGTTTTATGTTGGTAATGCTACTACCATGGTGTGATATTTAGCTTTTAAATAAATATATGTATAGTGGGGGTATGTGCTCAAATATATTTTACCAATAGATATGCAAGTTCTAAAATATTTGGAAAATAAAAGATGCTCAAAATGATTATTCATCATGGAAATGCAAGTCAAAACCACAGTGAGATACCACTTCACCCCCATTAATATGGCCATAATAAAAAAGACAGATGGCAAGTGTTAGTGAGAATATGGAGAAATTGGAACCCTTGTGCACAGCCGGTGGAAATAGAAATTGGTACAGCCACTGTGGCAAACAGAATTAAAGATAGAATTATCAGATGACCCCGCAATTCTAATTCTGCGTATATATACCCAAAGAAAGTGAAAGCAGTGTCTTGAAGAGATATTTGTACACCCACGTTCATAGCAGCATTATTTTTTTTAAATGGTGTATAGTTGTTTTACAATGTTGTGTTAGTGTCTACTGTACAGCAAAGTCGAGTTTCCTGTGCTATAGAGCAGGTTCTCATTTGTTATCCATTTTATACATATTAGTTAGTGTATATATGTCAATCCCAATCTCCCAATTCATCCCACCCCCTTTTCCCCCCTTGGTGTCCGTACATTTGTTCTCTATGTCTGCCTCTATTTCATAGCAGCATTATTTACAATAGCTAAAATGTGGAAGAAATAGCTGCATGACCCATCAATCCTCGTCCTAGGAATGTACCCAAAAGAACTGAAAACAGGGGCTCCAACAGATACTTGTAAGCCAATGTTCATAACAGCACAATTCACAGTAGCACAAAGGTGTAAACTGTTCCCGGTGAATTTAAGGTTCTTTCTTCACTGCAAAAGAATTCGGAGACGAAGCAGAAAGGTAAAGAAAGTTAAGTGAGAGTTTATTTAAGCAAGGATATGCTCTCAGAGGGGGAACGGGCAGACAAGTGGCAAGCCAGTTATGAGGGGCATACAAATGAAGGGGCAGAATATTCACTGGGGAAGGAGGAGTTTGGGGGTCATATTCCCTGATTTTGATTCCAGCTCCATCTTCCCGAGGGGAGGAGGGATTTTCGTCCCTTATTTAGCTTAGATCAGAAGTGTTGTGGTGTTGGTGCATGATGGGTACTTCTTATCCATCAGGCTAATTTTATTGTAATGAGAGCATAATGAGCAAAAGGTTACATTCGGATGCAGGAGATTCCCTCTTTTCCCCTTTCTTTGTCTGCTACCCAGACACTTATCACCCAAAATGTGTGCTTTCCTGTCAGTCTGGAGGTTCCTGCTTTCCTTGGTCTGGATATGGATCCCCGATGTTTACAAGGTTTGTGATTTCCCACCACCTGGCCCCTGCCCCCATTTCTCTGTTCATAACTAGCTAACCCTCTGCTGTAACAAAACTACCCAACATCCATCAATGGGTGAATGAATAAACAAAGTGTGGTCCATTCATACAATGGAATACTACTCAGCCATAAAAAGGAATGAAGGGAACCTTCAAGATGGTGGAGGAGTAAGACGTGGAGATGACCTTCCTCCCCACAAATACATCAAAAATACATCTACATGTGGAACAACTCCTACAGAACACCTACTGAACGCTGGCAGAAGACCTCAGACCTCCCAAAAAGCAAGAAACTCCCCACGTACCTGGCTACGGCAAAAGAAAAAAGAATCAACAGAGACAAAAGAATAGGGACGGAACCTGCACCAGTGCGAGGGAGGTGTCAAGGAGGAAAGATTTCCACACACTAGGATCGCCTTTGCATGCAGAGCTACGGAGGAGAGCGCAGCCACAGGGTTGTGGAGGGCAAAGCGGAGAGATTCCCGCACAGAGGATCGGTGCCGACCAGCACTCACCAGCCCGAAAGGCTTGTCGGCTCACCCCACCGCGGCGGGCGGGGGCTGGGAGCTGAGGCTCGGTTTCAGAGGTGGGATCCCAGGGAGAGGACTGGGGTTGGCTGCGTGAACACAGCCTGAAGGGGCTAGTGCGCCACAGCTAGCCAGGAGGGAGTCTGGGAAAAGGTCTGGAGCTGTCAGAGGCAAGAGACATTTTCTTGCCTCTTTGTTTCCATGGTATACGAGGAGAGGGGATTAAGAGCGTTGCCTATGCTGTGCAAAAGCTTTTAAGTTTCATTAGGTCCCATTTGTTTGTTTTTGCTTTTATTTCCATTTCTCTAGAAGGTGGGTCAAAAAGGATCTTGCTGTGATTTATGTCATGGAGTGTTCTGCCTATGAGCTATCAGTGTGGACCCCAGAGACGGGCATGAGACGCTAAGGCTGCTGCTGCTGTTACCAAGAAGCCTGTGTGCAAGCACAGGTCACTGTCCACACCTCCCCTCCCGGGAGCCTGTGCAGCCCGCCACTGCCAGGGTCCCCTGATCCAGGGACAACTTCCCCAGGAGAACACACGGCACGCCTCAGGCTGTTGCAATGTCATGCCAGCCTCTGCTGCTGCAGGCTCATACCGCATTCCAGTTATGACTACCGTACCCCTCCCGACCCCTGGCCTGAGTGGGCAAGAGTACCCTAATCAGCCGCTGCTTTAACCCCCGCCTGTCTAGGTGGGGAAAGATGCCTGAGGGAAACCTACATGCAGAGGTGAAGTCAAATCCAAAGCTGAACCCCAGGAGCTGTGTGAACAAAGAAGAGAAATGGCAATTTCTCTGTGCAGCCTTGGGAGCTCCGGATTAAATCCCCACAATAAACTTGATGTACCCTGCATCTGTGAAATACTTGACTAGACACCGAATCATCCCAAAATTGAGGTGGTGGACTTTGGGAGCAAATGCAGACTTGGGGTTTGCTGTCTGCGAATGACTTGTTTCTGATCTTTATGTTTATCTTTGTTTAGTTTTTAGTGCTTGTTATCTGGTGGATTTATTTATTGGTTTGGTTGCACTCTTCTTTTTAAATTTTTTTTCTTTTAATAATTTTTTTTAATATTTTAATTTTTTTTTCTTTCTTTTTTTCTCCCTTTTCTTCTGAGATGTGTGACTGACAGGATCTTGGTGCTCCGGCCTGGTGTCAGGCCTGAGCCTCTGAGGTGTGAGAGCCAAGTTCAGGACATTGCACCACCAGAGACCTCCTGGCCCCAAGTAATATCAATTGGTGAGAGCTCTCCCAGAGATCTCCATTTCATCGCTAAGACCCAACTCCACTCAATGGCCATCAAGTTCCAGCACCGGACACCCCATGCCAAACAGCTAGCAAGACAGGAACACAACCCTACACATTAGCAGAGAGGCTACCTAAAATCATACTAAGTTCACAGACACTCCAAAACACACCACCAGACGTGGCCTTGCCCACCAGAAAGACAAGATCCAGCCTTATCCACCAGAACACAGGCACCAGTCCCCTCCACCAGGAAGCCTACACAACCCACTGAACCAACCTCACCCATTGGGGGCAGAAACCCAAAACAACAGGAACTATGAAGGTGCAGCCTGTGAAAAGGAGACCCCAAACACAGTAAGTTAAACAAAATGAGAAACATGCAGCAGATGAAGAAGCAAGGTAAAAACCCACCAGACCAACACAGGAAGAGGAAATAGGCAGTCTACCTGAAAAAGAATTCAGAGTAATGATAGTAAAGATGATCCAAAATCTTGGATATAAAATAGAGAAAATACAAGAAACGTTTAACAAGGACCTATAAGAACTAAAGAGCAAACAAACAATGATGAACAACACAATAAGTGAAATTTAAAATTCTCTAGAAGAAATCAATAGCAGAATAACTGAGGCAGAAGAATGGATAACTGACCTGGAAGATACAATAGTGGAAATAACTACTGCAGAGCAAAATAAAGAAAAAAGAATGAAAAGAATTGAGGACAGTTTCAGAGACCTCTGGGACAACATTAAGTGCACCAACATTTGAATTATAGGGGTCCCAGAAGAATAAGAGAAAAAGAAAGGCTCTGAGAAAATATTTGAAGAGATTATAGTTGAAAACTTCCCTAATCTGGGAGAGGAAATAGTCAATCAAGTCCAGGAAGTGCAGAGAGTCCCATACAGGATAAATCCAAGGAGAAATACACCAAGACACATATTAATTAAACTATCAAAAATTAAATACAAAGAAAACAGATTAAAAGCAGCAAGGGAAAACAACAAATAACATACAAGGGAATCTCCATAAGGTTAACAGCTGATCTTTCAGCAGAAACTCTGCAAGCCAGAAGGGAGTGGCAGGACATATTTAAAGTGATGAAAGGGAAAAACCTACAACCAAGATTACTCTACCCAGAAAGGATCTCATTCAGATTCAATGGAGAAATTAAAACATTTTCAGATAAGCAAAAGTTAAGAGAATTCAGCACCACCAAACCAGCTTTACAACAAATGCTAAAGGAACTTCTCTAGGCAGGAAACACAAGAGAAGGAAAAGACCTCCAAAAATAAACCCAAAACAATTAAGAAATGGTAAGAGGAACATACATATCGATAATTACCTTAAATGTGAATGGATTAAATGTTCCAATCAAAAGACATAGACTGGCTGAATGAATACAAAATCAAGACCCATATATGCTATCTACAAGAGACCCACTTCAGACCTAGGGACACATACAGACTGAGAGGGGATTGAAAAAGATATTCCATGCAAATGGAAATCAAAAGAAAGCTGGAGTAGCAATACTCATATCAGATAAAATAGACTTTAAAATAAAGAATGTTACAAGAGTCAAGGAAAGATGCTACCAAATGATCAAGGGATCAATCTAAGAAGATATAACAATTATAACTATATATGCACCCAACATAGGAGCAGCTCAATACATAAGGCAAA
Organism: Neophocaena asiaeorientalis asiaeorientalis; assembly: GCF_003031525.2. Lineage (NCBI taxonomy): Eukaryota > Metazoa > Chordata > Mammalia > Artiodactyla > Phocoenidae > Neophocaena > Neophocaena asiaeorientalis. The sequence goes on from NW_020175432.1 coordinate 987,103, forward strand.
TGCTAACAGCTATAAAAAGGAAATCAACAGTAACACAATCATAGTAGGGGACTTTAACACCCCACTTTCACCAGTAGACAGATCATCCAAAATGAAAATAAATAAGGAAACACAAGCTTTAAATTAACCAGGATAGATCATATCTTGGGTCACATATCAAGCCTTGGTAAATTTAAGAAAATTGAAATTCTAACAAGTATCTTTTCTGTACACAACACTATGAGACTAGATATCAATACAGGGAAAAAAACTGTAAAAAATACAAACACATGGAGGCTAAACAATATACTACTAAATAACCAAGAGATCACTGAAGAAATCAAAGAGGAAATGAAAAAATACCTAGAAACAAATGACAATAAAACACGATGACCCAAAACCTATGGGATGCAGCAAAAGCAGCTCTAAGAAGGAAGTTTATAGGAATACAATCCTACCTCAAGAAACAAGAAAAATCTCAAATAAACAACCTAAGCTTACACCTAGAGCAATTAGAGAAACAGGAACCAAAAAAAACCCAAAGTTAGCAGAAGGAAACAAATCATAAAGATCAGATCAGAAATAAATGAAAAAGTAATGAAGGAAACAATAGCAAAGATCAATAAAACTAAAAGTGCTTCTTTGAGAAAATAAACAAAATTGATAAACTGTTAGCCAGACTCATCAAAAAATTAAAAAAAAAGGGAGAAGACTCAAGTCAACAGTATTAGAAATGAAAAAGGAGAAGTTGCAGTTGACACCACGGAAATACAAAGGATCATAAGATGCTACTAAAAGCAACTATATGCCAAGAAAATGGACAATATGGAAGAAATGGACAAATTCTTAGAAAAGCACAAACTTCTGAGACTGAACCAGGAAGAAATAGAAAATATAAACAGACCAATCACAAGCAATGAAATTGAGACTGTGATTAAAAATCTTCCAACAAACAAAAGCCCAGGACCAGATGGCTTCACAGGCAAATTCTATCAAACATTTAGAGAAGAGCTAACACCTATCCTTCTCAAACTCTTCCAAAATATAACAGAGGGAGGAACACTCCCAAACTCATTCTACGAGGCCACAATCACCCTGATACCAAAACCAGGCAAAGATGTCACAAAAAAAGAAAACTACAGGCCAATATCACTGATGAACATAGATGCAAAATCCTCCACAAAATACTAGCAAACAGAATCCAACAGCACATTAAAAGGATCATACACCATGATCGAGTGGGGTTTATTCCAGGAATGCAAGGATTCTTCAATATATGCAAATCAACAAATGTGATAAACCATATTAACAAATTGAAGGAGAAAAACCATATGATCATCTCAATAGATGCAGAAAAAGCTTTCAACAAAATTCAACACCCATTTATGATAAATACTCCCCAGAAAGTAGGCATAGAGGGAACCTACCTCAACATAGTAAAGGCCATATGTGACAAACCCACAGCCAACATCGTTGTCTATGGTGAAAAACTGAAACCATTTCCTCTAAGATCAGGAAGAAGACAAGGTTGCCCACTCTCACCACTCTTATTCAACATAGTTTTGGAAGTTTTAGTCACAACAATCAGAGAAGAAAAAGAAATAAAAGGAATCCAAATTAGAAAAGAAGAAGTAAAACTGTCACTGTTTGCAGATGACATGATACTACACATAGAGAATCCTAAAGATGCTACCAGAAAAATACTAGAGCTAATCAATGAATTTGGTAAAGTAGCAGGATACAAAATAATGCACAGAAATCTCTTGCATTCCTATATACTAACGATGAAAAATCTCAAAGAGAAATTAAGGAAGCACTCCCATTTACCATTACAACAGAAAGAATAAAATACCTGGGAATAAACCTACCTAAGGAGACAAAAAACCTGTATGCTGAAAACTATAAGACACTGATGAAAGAATTAAAGTTGATACAAACAGATGGAGAGATATACCATGTTCTTGGATTGGAAGAATCAACATTGTGAAAATAAGTGTACTACCCAAAGCAATCTACAGATTCAATGCAATAGATCATCTCAATAGATGCAGAAAAAGCTTTCAACAAAATTCAACACCCATTTATGATAAAAACTCCCCAGAAAGTAGGCATAGAGGGAACCTACCTCAACATAGTAAAGGCCATATGTGACAAACCCACAGCCAACATCGTTGTCTATGGTGAAAAACTGAAACCATTTCCTCTAAGATCAGGAAGAAGACAAGGTTGCCCACTCTCACCACTCTTATTCAACATAGTTTTGGAAGTTTTAGTCACAACAATCAGAGAAGAAAAAGAAATAAAAGGAATCCAAATTAGAAAAGAAGAAGTAAAACTGTCACTGTTTGCAGATGACATGATACTACACATAGAGAATCCTAAAGATGCTACCAGAAAAATACTAGAGCTAATCAATGAATTTGGTAAAGTAGCAGGATACAAAATAATGCACAGAAATCTCTTGCATTCCTATATACTAACGATGAAAAATCTCAAAGAGAAATTAAGGAAGCACTCCCATTTACCATTACAACAGAAAGAATAAAATACCTGGGAATAAACCTACCTAAGGAGACAAAAGACCTGTATGCAGAAAACTATAAGACACTGATGAAAGAATTAAAGTTGATACAAACAGATGGAGAGATATACCATGTTCTTGGATTGGAAGAATCAACATTGTGAAAATAAGTGTACTACCCAAAGCAATCTACAGATTCAATGCAATTCCTAACAAACTACCAATGTCATTTTTCAGAGAACTAGAACAAAAAATTACACAATTTGTATGGAAACACAAAAGGCCCTGAGTACCCAAAGCAATCTTGAGAAAGAAAAATGGAGCTGGAGAATCATGCTCCCTGACTTCAGACTATATGTCAAAACCACAGTCATCAAGACAGTATGGTACTGGCACAAAAACAGAAATATAGATCAATGGAACAGGATAGAAAGCCCAGAGATAAACCCATGCACATATGGTCACAAAGGGTAAGCTGGGACTAAGTGAGAGAGTGGCATGTACATATATACACCACCAAACGTAAAATAGATACTAGTGGGAAGCAGCCTCATAGCACAGGGAGATCAGCTTGGTGCTTTGTGACCACCTAGAGGAGGTAGGGAGATGCAAGAGGGAGGGGATATGGGGATATATGTATACATATAGCTGATTCACTTTGTTATACAGCAGAAACTAACCAATATTGTAAAGCAATGATACTCCAATAAAGATGTTAAAAAAAAAAAAGGAATGAAGCATTGGCACATGCTACAATGTCGATGAACCTGAAAAACATTATGCTGAGTGAAGGAACTCAGTCACAGAAGGTCACACATTGTATGATTCCTTTTATATGAAATGTCCAGAATAGATAAATTCATAGAGACGGATTCAAGGCTGGGGGACGGGAAACAGGGAGTGACTGCTAATGGGCATGACGTTTCCTTGTAGGAGGGTGAAAATGCTTTGGAACCAACAGAGCTGGTGGCTGCCCAACACTGTGAATGTGCTAAATGCCACTGAATTGTTCACTTTTAAATGGTTAATTTTATATCATGTGAATCTCACCTCAATTAAGAAGTAATGTTTGCAAAACATTGCTCCCAGCAGTGGGGACTCAGAGACACAATCCAGTGGTTAGGCAGGTCCCTCAGAGCTGGGGAAATTCCTCTGGGCCAGGCCCTGCAGAGAGGTCCCCCAAAGAGGCCCAGAGTCCCCATGACCCTGAGCTCAGGAGTAAAGGGAAAAGCCCAGAACAAGATGTGGTCGCCCTTCTCCCCAAAGAGACAAGCCAGCAGGGACAGAGTGTGGAGCAGACAATTAGCTGGTGACCTAACAAGACATGAGGGACTGAGCCTGAGGTGCAAGGATGGATGGGTAAATTGGGCTCTGCCAGGTTCTTGTGCACCCTTGTGTGGGAACAAAGACCTCCCTCCACGTTGCACGCAGCCCAGGAAACTCTCCCAGCAAAAACTGTGTCACCTCCTGCCAAATATCTCCAAAGCCAGAGGGGACACCTTCCATAGGTCAGTGGGGAGAGAAGGAAGCAGACAGGAAAAGAAAATAGCAAGCTGGGGGCTGCACATCACCAGCCAGGCCTGCTGTGTGACCTTGGGGAAGTGACCTTGCCTCTCTGAACCTCAGTTCATTTGTCTGTATAACGAGTACAAATAAAACGGGAAGCACCCTGTGTGTGCAAGCCCTGCTAAGAGGTTCCAGCTTCTGGGTCCTGCATGGCAGAATTTTCAGAGCTTTGGAACAAGAAAGACTGTGAGATATTGGGTAGTGGATTATTCTCTCCAAGACTACTCATCCCATAAATGGAGGTAACAGTGCCTATCTTAGAAGATTAAGGTGTGTGTGTGTGTGTGTGCACGTGCACGCAATATTTCAGGCATGCAAAAAAGCACAGATCATAATTCAAGTTGGAACACAGCTATATTCATCATTCAACTTAAGAAGTAAAAAGTCAAGTACAACTCTCCACTCCCACATTTTCCTCCGTCTCTCCCCCCTCCCCCGCCCCTAGATAACCAACATCCTACATCAAGTGTTTATCACGCCCATGTACATTTTTCATCTTTACTACACAGGATGTGTCCACCAACAATATATTGTATAGAATTGTGCTGCATGTTTTTTTTTTTTTTTTTTTTTTTTTTTTTTTTTTACGTTACGCGGGCCTCTCACCGTTGTGGCCTCTCCCGTTGCGGAGCACAGGCTCCGGACGCGCAGGCTCAGCGGCCATGGCTCACGGGCCCAGCCGCTCCACGGCATGTGGGATCTTCCCGGACGGGGGCACGAACCCGCGTCCCCTGCATCGGCAGGCGGACTCTCAACCACTGCGCCATCAGGGAAGCCCTGCTGCATGTTTTTAAACTTTACATAAATGGCAATATTCTGTACACATACTTCTATGATTATTTTCTCAAGCTTTTGAGATTCATCCAGGTTGGTGCAAGCCATTCCACATTTGTTCCATTTCTGTGACTGGAAGCATCCAGCAAATGGGAGCATCGTATTTGATGGATGCGCCCCTATCGTGGATGGATGCTTCTCTTTCCAGACCTCCTTGAACATGCCTCACAGTGCACCTTCAAGAGAATTCCTCTGTGGTGGAATTGCTGGGTTGGGAGGGGGACTCTGTCATCATCTCAGAATTCCTGTCCACAGCTTGGGGGGTGCCTCAGTGAAGATGCCCAAAAAGGGGTCAGTGAATCAACAAGGAAGTGAGACAGGGAGTGTAGACTTCTTGGGCAGGGGAGGAGAGAAACAGGGCAGCAGGCAGAGGGACCCAGAGGTTCCTCTCCAGGTCCAGAGAACACAAGTTATTAGAGGACAGAGGATTGAGCAGCCACTGTGTGCTGAGCTATAGGAGAGGGAAGGATTTGAGATGGATCTTGAAAGCTGGAGCAAAGTCCTGAAGGAAGAACATTTGAGGCAGAGGAAACAGCAAGTGCAAAGGTCCTGGGGAAGAATAAATCTTGGACAAAGAGACCTGCATGGCTGGGAGACAGTGATATAAATGGAGATGGGGGAGGTGAGCAGGACCTAGACTTTGCAGAATTCGGAATTTTTTTTCACTTTTTTTTTTTTTTTTTAAGATTCCATATACATTTGATACCATGCAGTATTTGTCTTTCCCTGTTTGGCTTATTTCATTTAGCATAAGGCCCTCAAGGTATATCCATGTTGTCGCAAATAGCAGGATTTCCTTCTTTCTCATGGTTGAATAATATTCATATATATATTATATGAATATTATATAAAACCACATCTTGGGCTTCCCTGGTGGCGCAGTGGTTGAGAGTCAAAAAAAAAGAGGCCCGCGCACAGCAAAAAAAAAAAAAAAAAAACCACATCTTCTTTATCCATTCTTCCATTGTTTCCATATCTCAACTATTGTAAACAATGCTGCAATGAACATGAAGATGCAGGTATCTCTTCAATGTCCCATTTTTATTTCCTTTGGATATAAGGAAATAAAAGAAGTGGAATTGCCAGATCATATGGTAGTTCTACTTTTAATATTTGAGGAAACTCCATTTGTTTTCCATAGCAGTTGCACCAGGATTTGGAATTTTACTCCAAATATTACTGGGAGGAAAGTACTATGTGAAGGACAAGATCTAATTTACTTTTGCAAAACCTCCTCCTACCTGATTAATGGAAATATTATCATAGGGGCCAGAAGTAGAAATCAGAGCTATATGAATATCTGGGGAAAAGAGCATTCTAAGCAGAGGGAACAGCAAGTGCAAAGGCCCTAAGGCAGGAGCATCTCTGGATTATTCAAGGACCATCAAAGAAACCAGAATGAGCACAGGAGATGAGATCAGAAATGAGAAAGGAGGGACAGATTTGAAGGTGATTGTCACTAGGTCTCTTGCAGCTTTAAAAAAAATAAGGCTTTTCTTTTAATGTCAATAGCATTGTACAAGGTGCTGAGTCCTCTCTTAGTTTCTACTAAACTAACAGAATTAAAATTAAGAGCAAAGTCCTAGCTCTCATAACCCTGTCTGAGATTTTTATATATTCAATACCTCTCTGTGTGATTAAGTCCTAGGAATGGTTTAATTGTCCTATTTATTTGATCAGCTTAATTTTATTAATATTTGTTCCACAGAGCTGCATGGATATGCTTCGATCAACTTCTAGGATTCAATAAGTTTATGTTGTCCTCAAACAAAAAATTCATTTTCATAAGAGTTAGTAGAAGACCCCCTAAGAGTTTCCATCCCACACCTGGGATTGATATTTATTTTGTTGGTTTTCAAATGGCATATCATTTCTATAATTATCTTACATTTCTCTTCGGTCGTTTTCTTTATTTGCAAGTGTTCAATACTTTTTATTTTTTTCTGGAAAGTATAAATTTGTTTTCTTTTTTTAATTTAATTTTAAATTTTATATTATAGTTGATTTACAATGTTGTGTTAATTTCAGGTGTACAGCAAAGTGATTCAGTTACACATACATCCATTCTTTTCCAGATTCTTTTCCCATGTACGTTATTACAGAGTATTGAGTAGAGTTCCCTGTGCTATACAGTAGGTCCTTGTTGATTATCTATTTTTTAAATTAATTTATTTTGGCTGTGCTGGGTCTTCATTGTGGTGCGTGGACTCTAGAGTGCATAGGCTCAGTAGCTGCATTGTGTGGACTTATTTGGGTATGTGGGATCTTTGTCCGCTGATCGAACCTAGGGCCCCTGCATTGGGAGCTCGGAGTCTTAATCACTGGACCACCAGGGAAGTCCCGATTATCTATTGTATATACAGTAGCATGTATATGTTAACCCCAATTTCCTAATTTATCCCTCCCCCTCCCCTTTGGTAACAATATTTTTTATATATCAAATTATTGTCAGCTTTAACAACTGAAACATTCCTTTCTTGTAAGACTGAATGAAGTGTTGATATCCCTGTTAGAACTGCATTTATTGAATCCAAATCCTTAAAAAAAAAAAGCACACACATAATTATTTTCTAATGTTAACTCCTTTCTCATAATTTTTATTGAGAAGAATTTACAAGACTTGACATGATTTTCAGGCTGCTCTTACAGCTCCAGCCCCTCAGGTTGTCCATCTGGATCCAAATCTTCTTGCTTTCACTATTTCAATCCCCAGCTTTTTAGATATGTTGGTTTATCCTCTCTGTGTTTATTGGATGTATGGTGGCATACAGAAAATTTTACAGAAAAGTTTCATTTGAATTATATCTTTTTTGAATCACCCAGAGATAACTGAACAAAGAGGCTTCAATGAAACCAAATTAAAATATCCAGGAAGTTTTGTAACTTTTGCCTGAAACCCCAAATTTATATTATATCTGTATAAAAGCCAAGAAGGTCTTCATGTGACTCTTTTTCATTGAGAAGACGTTTCTAAAATACCATCTGATCATCTCAGACATCACTTGACCACGTTTCAGAGTCAGTAAATGTAATTCTGTTTTTTGCTTTTTTCCAATTTTATTTCAAATGTTCTGAAATAAATCACAATCTCATGTGATCAACAAACTTAAACTACCTTCAAAGTCTTGAATTTCACTTTATAAATAAATTGCAGTGGAAAAAAAGTTAGTGACACTGATGAAACTTCATTGGTAATGGCTGAAATTTTACTGACCTGATGTCGTTTTCCAAAAAGGTATTTTCTCTTTCCAGTAAATGGGTTTTACCACAAGCAGGTGCATGTGTCAGAATGGCAATGTCATGCCTACATCAAAATTACATTTTTTGAAATTCTGTTAATTATTTCATAACTGAAAAGTCTCAATTACTTTTAACCATACACTAGAGTGTTTTAAAAGTCCTGTATTACTTTCTAAATGCTTTCTGTCTGCTTTACCAACATATAATACTTTGACAGAAATTTTCCCCAGAACTTTCTGTTGTTCAAATGCTTTTTAGTGTCTCACTGAATAATGATGTTCTTTTCATTTTTCCTTATTGACCATTATAAATTTTCTTTATTTGAGCCCAAAATGAACAAAACATGATTGCTATTCAGATGAAATATTTAAGTGTGAGCACTTCCAACTTTAATGAACGGTTTTGAATAACACTTGGACCCAATATTTATATCACCTGTTACCATAAACTACCCATATTTTTATTTTAAAAAATTGTTTTTCATTCCAAAATTATAAATTAAGTGTTACATTTTACAGTGAGTCTTACACAGTAGCAAAACTGTTCCAGGTTGCTCAACTTCTGCAAGTATCAGATGTTCCAGGACTGCTATTCACCGTGAATATCATTTCTTTTTTATTCTTCCACAAATACAGCAATATTGAAAGGGAACGTTATCCAATCTTTGTTGCCTTTTCATTCTGGATGCTTTCTTTTCATGTTTATTGTAAACTTTTGATTTTATAATTATAAGAACGTTGCACACTGACAATTTAGACAAAAACTACAATGCACAAACAATAAAAACCGAAGTAAATCTTAACTATTTAAAACCAGGACCAACCTCAAAATTTGAGGGTAATGATAAACTGGTACTTCTCCTATAGCACAGATAATTTTATAAGCACACAGCCACACTGCTCACAGTGACGGTAGCCAAACTGGCAAAAAGTTTTGCAAATGTTTCTCAGATGTTGCCCATGTTTCAAAGCTCATTACAGCATTCAACAACAGTAAACTTGAAAGTGTGTTTATATTATAATTTGTACTGTTCATTAATTTTACTATTGTTTGGATGTTCTTTAAGGGTATATTCCAGCCTCTGCCAAATCTTTCTAGATTTTAGCAATGGGACTACTGTGCTGGTGCATACTGACTGTATACTAGCCTTGGATTAGCAATAGGAGGTCGTGGTTGCTCTTGACATGCAAGGACAGGCAATGTTTTTGAGGAGTATGAGAGCTAATGGAGCAGAGAAGGGGGAGTTGTAGCAGGAGGGGTATTTGGGACAAAGAAGGGATTCCTTCAAAACTAGAAGATTTTTTTGGAATCGTTGCATTTTTAGTTTGAAATTGCCCCAAAGCATGTTCTGAGTCAAGAACTTGAGTGCAAATAGTTTATTTGGGAAATAATCCCAGGAGACCCAATGAGTGTTTGGAGAAAGGAGGTGTGATAAGTAGATTCCCACTCTTGGCAACTGAGGGGTCATCTTTCTAGGGATCCTTGAGAGAACACACCCCAGAACTGCTTCACTCAGAAGTGATGAAGCTGGGGTGTTCACCAAACAAGGCCTGTCCCTCACTGGCCAAAAGTCACTCTTGGGGTGCGAACCCCCGACACTTCCATGTTACCCTGTGTGCAGGCTGAGCCTGCTCTGGTGACCAGATGAAACCTTGGGGCATAGAGATACATGTGATGGAAGTGAGAAATGGTCAGTGTGCTTGGGAGCTGTCCACCAAGCTCCAGGTGACATTTTGCAAGTGGGCTGTGGGGAATGAATGGTGTGTTCACTGATGGAAATGATGCAGCAAATGGTGGGGGAGGGTCCTGTTGCAGGAGGGAGTGGGAAGAACTGATGAATGGCTGAACTAACAAGAGGGGATGAGATCCAGGGTGCGAAGTAGAGACTAGCCTTGGCCAGGACCCTGGACAGCTCCTCCGTGTCATTTCTGATAGATTCAGGATGGCCGTTGAAGGAGCAAATCTCACCCTGGTCTCTGAGTTCCTGTTCCTGGGCCTCTCGGAGGACCCCAAGCAACAACAGCTGCTGTTCATACTCTTCCCGAGCATGTACCTGGTCACAGAACTGGGGAACCTGCTCATTATCCTGGCCATCGCCATCGACGTCCAGCTTCCATGTACTTCTTCCTGGCCAACCTGGACTTTGGGGACATTTGCTACACCTCCACCACCATCTGCAGGATGCTGGCCAATCACATGTCAGGACACAAAGGGATTACTTATGCTGGCTGCCTGACCCAGACGTTCTGCTTCACGTGGTTCGCCGGCATCGGCAGCTTCCTGCTGACCGCCATGGCCTACGACCGCCATGTGGCCATCTGTCACCCTCTGCACTATGCCACGTCTGTGATACCACAGCTCTGTAGCCTCCTGGTGGCAGCATCCTGGACTGCAACCTTTTGGGAATGCCTTGACCTACACGATATCACTGACCCGCCTCTCATTCTGCATCCACAACCAGGTCCCCCATTTCTTCTGTGACCTCAGTCGTCTGCCGAAGCTCGCATGCTCTGACACCTTTCTCAACAATGCAATGGTGTACACCGTGGGTGCCCTACCCATAATCACCCCCTTTATGGGTATCTTGGTATCCTACACGCACATCTTTGTTGCTGCGTTGAGGATCCCGTCCACCAGAGGCAAGCGGAAGGCCTTCTCCACCTGTGGCTCTCACCGCTCTGTGGTGTCCCTGTTCTACGGCACACTCATCAGGGTTTATTTCAGCCCCATGTCCTCTCTGTGGTGTCCCTGTTCTACGGCACACTCATCAGGGTTTATTTCAGCCCCATGTCCTCCCGCACGGCCCAGAAGGACACAACCGCTGCAGTGATGTACACCGTGGTCACTCCCATGCTGAACCCCTTCATCTACAGTCTACGCAACAACGACATGAAGGGCGCCCTGGGGGCCCTCATCAGCAGGAGGCCAGTTTTTATTCGGTGACCACAGCATTGGAATGCCTGTCCAAATATGGCTCCCATCTGTTCTGAACTTCCGGGCACAGTCCCAGTCTTAGATAGTTCCTTCATATCACTCTTGGTTCATTTGTTTATTACCTCATCCTTCCAACAGATATTTATTGAACATCTGTCACATTTTACTATTTACTGTTTAGTATTTACAGTCTTTCAAGAGTCTGGCAGAGAACAAACAAAATCCCTGATCTTGTGGCACTTAAACTGCAGCCTAAAGCACACATAATGGTTAAAAGGAAGTACTCTGGGGCTTCCTTGGTGGCGCAGTGGTTGAGAGCCCACCTGCCGATGCAGGGGACACGGGTTCGTGCCCCGGTCCGGGAAGATCCCACATGCCGCGGAGTGGCTGGGCCCGTGAGCCATGGCCGCTGAGCCTGCGCGTCCGGAGCCTGTGCTCCGCAACGGGAGAGGCCACAGCAGTGAGAAGCCCGCATACCACAAAAAAAAAAAAAAGGAAGTACTCTGGAAACCAGAGAACCCAGGATTCAAGCCCCACATTGGGTTAAGGGTCAGGTTAAGCTGCTATAAGAAAGAGACCCAAGGCAAAAGCTCAGAAGTCATAAGATTTTGCAGACTGAACTCAGATTTTTTAGCAACATTGTTGCTTCAGAAAACTTAGTAGACATCTGGTCTAGTTGCTTCTAGCTAGTTCCATTGCTAGAACATTCCGTGTTCTTTTCTAGCCAGAGTTCTTGTGTCTATTTAATTTGCAGTATTTGCTTCATTGAACTAGCTACATTTTTGTTCTTCTCCATTAATGGTCATCTGAAACAATAGCCTTGGGCAGGCTCCTTGTTTATACTGTTTAGGGGGCGAGGAAGCTGTTGGCTCTTCCAAACTTGTGATGTTCCTCACTTTGAAAAGTGGCCAATTCTTGTGTAAGAGGATCTCTTTCTTGTGATTCCTTGCTGAAAGCAGCAAGGAGCAGCCCACTTACAGTGACATTCTAACACTTTACAATCACTTCTAGAAACACAGGCTTAGTAGACATATGATCTAGCTTTCAGGTAGGTGATCGCGGGTGATGACATTACCAAATGTTGTTCTTTGGCATAATGAGGGTCAGTTATCCAGTCTGCAATATTTGTGACCTTACCAGCAGGTCACTAAGCTAATGCAACTAATTTTTTTAATTTTTTTTTTTGCAGTACACAGGCCTCTCACCGTTGTGGCCTCTCCCGTTGCGGAGCACAGGCTCCGGACGCACAGGCTCAGCAGCCATGGCTCACGGGCCCAGCCACTCTGCGGCATGTGGGATCTTCCCGGACCGGGGCACGAACCTGTGTTCCCTGCGTCGGCAGATGGACTCTCAACCACTGCGCCACCGGGGAAGCCCTGCAACTAATTTTTGATTTTTGTGATTGCAACACCCCATTCCTGATACTAATTTTTGTATTAGGTAGGATGAATAGCCTACCTGCTGTATTTGGGCTTCTATAACAAAATACCACAAATTATATGGCTTAAATCACAGAAATTTATTGTCTTACAGCTCTGGAGACAAGTCTGAGATCAAGGCATTAGCAGGTTGGTTTCTTCCGAGGCTATAAGGGAGAGTCTGTTCCATGCCTCTCCCCTCACTCCTGGTGGTTTACTGGCTATCTTTGGTGTCCCTTGACTTGTAGATATCTGCCTTCATCTTTACATGGCATCCTCCCTGTGGGCATGTCTATCTCCAAATGTCCCCTTTTTATAAGGAAACCAGTTACCTTGGATTAGGAACTCACCCTACTCTAATATGGCCCCATCTTAACTACTATATGCAAAAACAGACACATTCTGAATACTAGGGGTTAGGATTTCAACACACAAATTTGGGAAAGCGATGTAATTCAATCCATAACATTTGCTTAAACAAAAGAGTAAATGAATAATGGGGACGCCCCCCCTGGTGGCACAGTGGTTATGAATCCGCCTGCCAATGCAAGGAACATGGGTTCAAGCCCTGGTCCGGGAAGATCCCATATGTCACAGAGCAGCTGAGCCCGCGTGCCACAACTAACTACTGAAGCCCTTGAACCTAGAGCCCGTGCTCAGCAACAAGAGAAGCCATTGCAAGGAGAAACCCGCGCACCGCAACAAAGAGTAGCCCTGGCTCGCCGCAACTAGAGAAAGCCCGCAGGCAGCAACAAAGACCCAACACAGCTAAAAATAAATAAATAATTTAAAAAAATAAAAGAGTAATGGCTCAAGCAAAGTAGAAGTTTATTCCCCTCTCAACTAACAGTCAGAGTTCTATATCAGTGGCTGACTCTGCTCCTTTCAATCAATCAGAAACCTAGGTTCCCAATGTTCTATTTCTTGTCTATTTCCCTGAGCATTATTATTGTCTGTGAGGTTGAAGCTGTGAACTCTAGATTGAATAAAAGAAGAAGAAAGAAATCAGTGAACACAGGGTAAGAAGTCCCTGATCTTGAAGTGTCACGTACTTTTCACATTCCACACTGGGTAATACCTAGCTGCAAAAGAGGCTGGGAAATACAGCATAGGTGGTCAGCCATGTTGTTAGGCTGTGATTCTGTCATTACAGAAAAAGCAGAGAGTAGTTTTTTTTTTTTTTTTCGGTATGCGGGCCTCTCACTGTTGTGGCCTCTCCCGTTGCGGAGCACAGGCTCTGGACGCACAGGCTCAGCAGCCATGGCTCACGGGCCCAGCCGCTCCATGGCATGTGGGATCTTCCCGGACTGGGGCATGAACCCGTGTCCCCTGCATCGGCAGGCGGACTCTCAACCACTGCACCACCAGGGAAGCCCAGGAGAGAGTATATGTTTGTGGAGAGCTGGCAGTCCACGTTCCATCCCTCCAGCCACCAAATACATGAAAGCATGCTTCTCCCCACCCATAGAATCCACTTATACCCTGCCCTGAAGAAGATAACCTAAAGTCCCATCCAGTGATGCTTTCAGCTCAGAGTCCAAAATCTCTGCCTGATACACAGTCTTCTTCAGCAGAACAGAATGTTTATCCTATGATCTAATAATTTTTAAACTAGAAGTTTATTTATCTGGCCCTCCTCTCACCCATAGTACAATATGAGACCAGCTACTGGTCCATCATAATGATCAAATCCCACAGGGCAGAATCTATTTAAGATTTCCCTGCTCATGAAGTGGAATAAATTCTTTGGCTCTAGAGGGGGAACCTCTTTGTCTGTTATTCACTGCAGTCTCTGGTTTTGCCATCTGGGATATTCTTCCTTGTCCATTACCCTCTGTGGCCACCGTCAATGAAAAATGAATCAGTTGATCTAAGAAAGAAATGGAAATTTTTATTTGAGCCAAATTTGAGGATTATAACCCAGGAAGAGCATCTCAGAAAGCTCTGAGAACTGTTCCACCTGTTAGAAGTCAAGGCACAGTTATATAAGTTTTTTTGAGACGGAAGGCTGTACATCAAAAGGTGTATAATTGACAGTTTACATAATCCAGATCTAAGTGGTGGGTCACGTGACCCCTGATAAGCTCAAGAAGAAATGCTATCTTTTTTTTTTTTTGCGGTACGCGGGCCTCTCACTGTTGCGGCCTCTCCCCTTGCGGAGCACAGGCTCCGGATGTGCAGGCTCAGCAGCCATGGCTCACTGGCCCAGCCGCTCCGCGGCATGTGGGATCTTCCCAGACCAGGGCATGAACCCATGTCCCCTGCATCGGCAGGCGGACTCTCAACCACTGCGCCACCAGGGAAGCCAGAAATGCTATCTTTGAAGGAGTTCTCTGGTTGATGCTAGGAAAATGTTGCTCTTTACGGCAGGTATTCCTGCCAGTGGGGAAGGTTTGATGATGAATAATGCACATACACAATGCACAGTTCGTCGGAGAGACAAGGCCAAAAAGCAGAGGAGAATTTTTACGGTTGAATTTTGCTTGTCTTGCCATAAAGTATGAATTTTATTTCACACCACATTTGAAGTAAACATAGAAGGAAATACCCTTCTTGGGAATTCTACAGCCATCATCGCCTTATTCCTCTAATGCAAATTAGGGAACCTGGGGTTTTTTTGGTTTTGTTTTTGTTTTATAGCTGCTCTGGATCTTCGTTGCTGCGCACGGGCTTTCTCTAGTTGCGGCGAGCGGGGGCTACTGTTCGTTGCGGTGCGCAGGCTTCTCATTGCAGTGGCTTCTCTTGTTGTGGAGCACCGGCTCTAGGCACGTGGGCTTCAGTAGTTGCGGCACGCAGGCTCAGTAGTTGTGGTTCACGGGCTGTAGAGCACAGGCTCAGTAGTTGTGCCGCACAGGCTTAGTTGCTCTGCGCCATGTGGGATCCTCCCGGACCAGGGCTCGAACCCGTGTTCCCTGCACTGGCAGGCGGATTCTTAGCCACTGTGCCACCAGGGAAGCCCGGGACCTGGGTATTGTTTTAAGGCTCAAATAGGCACAGACTGGGTGCATGGTTTCAAAATAATTCTCTGGAACACTTCACAGGCTATTTGTTCCCAGTCAGTAACCATACCGGAAGCTTTATCCCAGCCGAAGTTTTTGCATTCCTTGATTTACCCGGGTCTCTTTATCATGTGAATAGTGGCTACCTGAGGTCCTTTGAAACAAAGGTCTTGGGTAAGAAGGTGTGTCAGTCTCAGCTAGGAACACCTGGGGTCACCCACCTGGACATGTAACACTTGTAGGGACCCCCACAGACATTTTTGCAACCAACCAGAGCCAATGGTGGGGCTGGACTAGCCCTTGTGGTTCTTATGATTTCAAGACACCTCAGCGACAACCATTGGGGAACTTTGAAAAAAAGATTTCTTACAGGTCCTGGAGCGTACAGGACACACCAAGGACCACACAGTGAGTGTAGAAAGACAGCACAGACCTGGGGCTCTGCCTTTATTAGGGTCCAAGTGTGGGGTGCCTGGGGTGTTGCAGATTCACTCTTTATTGGCTAATTTAAAGCCTAATAACAAGAATTAGGGCACAAGAAGGGAGAAGTAGGGCCGCTCAAGTGGTCAGTTATTTAGGTTACCCAGGGCTTTCTGAAAGGAGAGCCTCATGGGTGGGGCAGTCTAGTTCCTTATCTGGTTGTTTATCTAGTAGATGTATCTTACAGCTGCAGATATGTTTATTCAAGATGGATGAATTACTATTTGCCCGTAAAAAAGAAAAGAATCCTGCCATTTGTGACAATTGGACCTCGAGGGCATTATGCTAAGTGAAATAAGTCAGACAGAGAAAGGACAAATACCGTTTGATGTCGTTTATACAGTTATATGTGGTATCTAAAAAAAACAACAGCAACAAAATGAATTCACAGATACAGAGAGCAGATTGGTGTTACCAGAGGCAGGGAGTGAGTGGTAGCGTAAATGGGTGAAAGTGGTCAAAAAGGACAAACTTCAGGTTATAAAAGAATTAACTCAGGAAGTGTAATGTACAGCATGATTTGTATAGTTAATAATACCTTACTGTGTATTTGAAAGTTGTGAAGAGAGATCTTGAAAGTTCTCTTCACAAGAAAAAAAAAATTGTAACTATGTGTGGCGATGGTTGGGTTTTTTTGTTTGTTTTTATCAAAGTATCGTTGATTTACAATATTGTGTTAATTTCAGTGTACAGCAAAGTGATTCAGTTATACACATATACGTATACATCTATATTCTTTTCTTTATTCCATTATAGCTTAGGTGATGGTTGTGCATTGGACTTATTGGGGTGATCATTTGACAATATATACAAATACGGAATCATTATGTCGTGTACCTGAGTGCTGCCTGGGATAAGCCATTTCACCCCTCTGAGTCCCCATTTTCTCATATGTAAAATAAAGGTAATAACGCCTAGTGCACAGGGATGTCAGGAGGATTAAATGAGATAATACAGTTCATGAATGACTGGCAAGCAAGATGACTGTAGATGTGAAATGAGGACTCTCCTGGCAGTCCAGTGGCTAAGACTCGGTGCTTCCACTGCTGGGGGCGCAGGTTCCACCCCTGGTCAGGGACCTAAGATCCCATGTGCCGTGTGGCAGGGCCAAAACAATTAAAAATAATTTTTCTGAAGTGTGAAATGGATAAACACATTTTACTTAAATGTGTAGAAAACACAACTGGTACCTCGACCTTGCACTATGATGAGGCCAAAGAAGTTATTTGAGTTTTTTTTTTAATCGTCAGCTGGTAATAACAACATAAGGGTAGCAATATGCAGAAATGTTTTAGAACCACACTCCCAACAAAGAACACCTAAAAAAAACAAACTGCACTGCCTTCTCAACAATTTCTCACTTCACTGATCATTTGTAGCTGGAGACACTTTTTTTTTTTTTTTGCGGTACGCGGGCCTCTTACTGCTGTGGTCTCTCCAGACGCACAGGCTCAGCAGCCATGGCTCACGGGCCCAGCCGCTCCGCGGCATGTGGGATCCTCCCGGGCCGGGGCACGAACCCATGTCCCCTGCATTAGCAGGCAGACTCTCAATCACTGCGCCACCAGGGAAGCCCTGGAGACACTTTTTTTTTAAGTTTTTAAAGTCATGTTTATTGACGTAGAATTTACATTCAGTAAGACTCACTCTGAAGCTTGACAAATGCAATCACCACCATAACCAAAGAGTAGAGCAGTTCTTCAGCCCTGTTGAGTTAAAAAATATTCACAACCTAAAAGCTGAGAGTCATGTTTTATTCGGCGGGAATTTTTAGGACTTCAAGCCCTGGAAGCAGCACCTCAAGTAACCCTGAAAGAACTGCTCTGGGGAGGCCAGGGGGAAGCCAGGTTATATAGGCGTTTTGCAACAAAGGGCAGATAGTCTGAACATCGAAAGATTATTGTTAATTAAAGAAAACCAGATATGTCAAGTTAAGGAATTTAGTGCTTTTCTACGTATGGGAAGATGCAAGAGTCTGGGCTCACTGAAGTCATTATTTTGATATGCACCTCCGTTATCTGGGGCCAATATCCAATGTTTTCACATCCTGAGTTACCACAGGGCTCACTGTGGGGAGGGGCTGCAGTCTGATGGCTGCTAGATGGCAGGTAATCTTTCCTTCCTTAGTTCCCTCAGGGCTCACCGGCTCACGTCGGAGGGCTGCAAGCACTGAAGACTGACATCCTTCGTTTACTGATACAGCAGGCAATATTCCCCCCACCCCAAAATCCTATTCAACAAACTCTTCCCTGATCCTTAGGAATGCACTGATCTGTTTTCTGTTGAAGGGGTTAAATTTAATCAATAAAATGATCTACTATAGAAAAAAATTGTAAGCACAAAGAAATAAGTTTTTAAAAGGATGCTTTGAAACATACAATCTTTAACACAGTCAAAAGAATGGAATTTAAATATAATCTTTGTAAATTAAAGCAGTTGACAGTTCTCTTAGGATAGTTGTAGAGTAAATAACTAGTCTAGTTACTGTGGCAAGCTTCAGGCTGGGGCCAGTTAGTAGAAAAACTATTTCATTGTATTTATTTTTAAAAAAACATTTTTTATTATTATTTGGCCCTGTCGGGTCTTAGTTGCTGCACTCAGGATCTTCGTTGCGGCATGCGGGATCTTCCTTTGCGGTGCTCGGGCTCTTCATTGTGGCGCGCGGGCTTCTCTAGTTGCAGAGCACAGGCTCTCTAGATGTGGTGCATGGGCTCTCTAGAACGCGCGGGCTCTAGAAAATGCAGGCTCAGTAGTTGCGGCATGTGGGCTTAGTTGTCCTGAGGCACGTGGGATCTTAGTTCCCCAACCGGGGATAGAACCCCATCCCCTGCATTGGAAGGCGGATTCTTAACCACTGGACCACTAGGGAAGTTAACTAATGGAATTGAATTCTACAGAAATTCTCTCGGGGCAGATATATGTTCTTAGATATTTGGTACCTTCTCAAAAGTTTACCCTGCTACCACCATGAAAGGGACAAAGAAAGCAAAAACCTTTATTCTATAAATATCAATCATCACATGTTCAAATACACTTTAACTCCTTGAAAAGCTTCTTTCAAGCACCAAAATTCTGTCTTTCAAGCACCAGCCCTCAAGTTTGTCAGCATCTTGAACTAGACTGAACCGACTCACGTGCCATGGCCGAAAAGTTCTAGTTGAAGATACTTTGTTTTGCTTTAATTTTATTGACGTATAGTTGATTTACAATGCTGTGTTCATTTCTGCTGTAGAGCAAAGTGATTTAGTTATACATATACATTCTTCTTCATATTCTTTTCCATTATGGTTTATCACAGGATATTGAATATAGTTCCCTGTGCTATACAGCTTGCTGTTTATCCATTCTCTATATAATAGTTTGCATCTGCTAACTCCAAACTCCCATTCTAATAGACATTTCTCCAAAGAAGATATACAGATTGCCAACAAACACTTGAAAGAATGCTCAACATCACTAATCATTAGAGAAATGCAAATCAAAACTACAATGAGGGGGTCAGAAGGGCCATCATCCAAAAATCTACAAACAGTAAATGCTGGAGAGGGTGTGGAGAAAAAGGAACTCTCTTGCACTGTTGATGGGAATGTAAATTGATACAACCACTATGGAGAACAGTATGGAGGTTCCTTAAAAAACTAAAAATAAAACTACCATACGACCCAGCAATCCCACTACTGGGTATACACCCTGAGAAAACCATAATTCAAAAAAAGTCATGTACCACAATGTTCATTGCAGCTCTATTTACAATAGCCAGGACATGGAATCAACCTAAGTGTCCATCGACAGATGAATGGATAAAGAAGATGTGGCATATGTATACAATGGAATCTTACTCAGCCATAAAAAGAAATGATATTGAGTTATTTGTAGTGAGGTGGATGGACCTAGAGTCTGTCATACAGAGTGAAGTAAGTCAGAAAGAGGAAAACGAATACCGTATGCTCTCACATATATATGGAATTAAAAAAAAAATGGTTCTGAAGAACCTAGGGGCAGGACGGGAATAGAGATGCAGATGTAGAGAATGGACTTGAGGACATGGGGAGGGGGAAGGGTAAGCTGAGACGAAGTGAGAGAGTGGCATGGACATATACACACTACCAAATGTGAAATAGATAGCTAGTGGGAAGCAGCCGCATAGCACAGGGAGATCAGCTCCGTGCCTTGTGACCTCCTAGAGGGGGGGGATAAGGAGGGTGGGAGGCAGATGCAAGAGGGAGGGGATATGGGGATATATGTATATGTATAGCTGATTCACTTTGTTATAAAGAGAGACTAACACACTATTGTAAAGCAATTATACTCCAATAAAGATGTTTTTTAAAAAAAACCCTCCCAATCTATCCCTCGCCCATCTTCTTCCCCCTTGGCAACCACCAGTCTGTTCTCTACATCTGTGAGTCTGTTTCTGATAAGTTCATTTGTGTCATATTTTAGATTCCACATATAAGTGATATCATATGGTATTTGTCTTTCTCTTTCTGACTTACTTCACTTAGTATGATCATCTCTACGTCCACCCTTGTTGCTGCAAATGGCATTATTTAGCCTCCTTTATGGCTGAGTAATATTCTAGTTGGAGACACTTTGGAGCAGAGTAATATTATCTCCTTTGAGCATGATCCGCCCCAGGATCATGCTTGACTTTGTTTTAGAATGAATCCCTCAGCATCATCTGATATAAGGTTTCTGTACTCATTAAAACCAATGATACAGCACTCTATCTGCGTACTCACTTGCTCATAAAGCTACAGTTGAGGGACTTCCCTGGTAGCACAGTTGTTAAGAATCCACCTGTCAATGCAGGTGACATGGGTTCAAGCCCTGGTCCGGGAAGATCCCACATGCCGCAGAGCAAATAAGCCCGTGCACCACAACTACAGAGCTCGCACTCTAGAGCCCCCGAGCCACAACTACTGAGCCCACATGCCACAGCTACTGAAACCCGCGTGCCTAGAGCCCGTGCTCCGCAACAAGAGAAGCCACCGCAAAGAGAAGCCCATGCACCGCAATGAAGAGTAGCCCCGGCTCGCCACAACTAGAGAAACCCCATGCGCAGCAACGAAGACCCAATGCAGCCAAAAGTAAATAAATAAATATAAACTTATATTAAAAAATAAATAAAGCCGGACTTGAATCCGAGATCTCTTTTGCAAGTATCTGAAAATGATGGGGTGCACTGTCACCTTCTGCACTTTTTGGTTCTGACCATGGTACCCCATGGTGGATGCTCACAATGACTAACCCACCTGATTTTTTTTTTTTGCGGTACGCGGGCCTCTCACTGTTACGGCCTTTCCTGTTGCGGAGCACAGGCTCCGGACGTGCAGGCTCAGCGGCCATGGCTCACGGGCCCAGCCGCTCCGCGGCATGTGGGATCTTCCCGGACCGGGGCACAAACCCGCATCCCCTGCATCGGCAGGCGGACTCAACCACTGCGCCACAAGGGAGGCCCCTGAGATTTTTTTAAATGATAGATTTAAAGAAAAAAAATCAAGGAAATGATAGAACCTTTGGTACACAGACATGGCTTTAGCAGCCACTGTTGGTGACCTCTCCCCACATTCCTTCAAGACACCCGTAGTTCACCTACAGGCAGTTCCCATCACATGCCAACAACTTCTGATACAGAGCGTTCTTGGCCCCGCGTGTGGCAGACCAGAAGCTGCAGGGTGTTAGTGCCCAGGGTGTAGCCATCAATCTCTGAGGGTCAAGAGTTGGTGGGCAAATACCCCCAGCCTCCTGACCTTTCAGTTGGATGACTCTAAGATGACTTCAGAGTAGACGTCAGAAGTGTTCAGAAGATCCCTAGTGGAACCAACCCCTGGTTGCCCGCAGCGGTAGCCACTCATGAACATACCTCCTCTCCCTGTCTCCTTTCCCCACTCTCTCACCAGGCTTCCAGGAACCACCTCCCACAAACTCTTGTTTGGGGGTCTACTTTTGGGGAAACCCAAAGTAAGACATGGTCAAAAGGGTAGAGGTGACATGCGGATAACTGAAGTTTGTAAACTCTGAGATAGTGCATCGAAAACACTCGGTGCCTGGTGCATAGTGAATACTCAACAGGTGCTATTGGTTGTGTTGTTACTTTTTAAAAATTGTGGTAAGATACACATAACATAAAATTTACCATCTTAATCTTTTTTCAGTGTATAGTTAAGTAGCATTTCATCTCGCAAAATGGGGACTCTGTCCCCATTAAACACTTACTCCCCATTTCCACCCCTCAGCCTCTTGCACCCACCTTTCTACTTTCTTCTGTCTCTGTGAATTTGACTACTCTAGGGACCTCATATAAGACGAATCATACAATATTCGTCTTTTTTGTGACTGGTGTATTTCATTTAGCATAATGTCCTCAAGTTTCACCCACATTGCAGCTTGTGTCAGAAGGTCCTTCCTTTTTAAGACTGAATAATATTCCACTGTGTGGATGAACCACATTTTGTTTATCCATTCGTCCACCAAAGGCCATTTGGTTTGCTTCCACCTTTTAGCTATTGTGAATAATGCTGCCATGAACATGGGTGTACGGTGTTGGTGTTACTTTTTATCATTTGCTTGTTAACTCATTCATTGGTCCAAAGTCACAAGACTTCCAATATGCCAGTGTTCATACTGAGAGTAATCTAGGAATCATTTCTATATATTGATAATTTGGGAGTGGAGAAGGATCTCTCTGAAAAATAGACTCCCTAAGACAAAGAAGCCAGCTTTTTTTGTTGCCTAAGCGGTTGGTCCCTCCTAAAAGGAGTGGTTCTCAACAAGGAGGATGATTTAGGCCACACACCAGGGGGCACTGACAATGTATGGA
The DNA here is from genome assembly GCF_003031525.2 of Neophocaena asiaeorientalis asiaeorientalis. NCBI lineage: Eukaryota > Metazoa > Chordata > Mammalia > Artiodactyla > Phocoenidae > Neophocaena > Neophocaena asiaeorientalis. The sequence continues at coordinate 1,009,897 of NW_020175432.1, forward strand.
AACATTTTCCGTTGTCATGACTGGGGGTGGGGTGCTAATGGCATCTAGTGAGTAGTGTCCAGGGATGTCGCTCAACATCCTACAGTGCACAGGACAGCCTTATACTATAAAGAATGATCCAGTCCAAAATGTCAACAGTGCCAAGGTTGAGAAATCAACCTGAAAGAATGACATGCTTCACGTCATGTCATGCCTCACGTTCCACTCTGCACCAGGTCAGAAAGGCAACAGCAGAGGTGTTTGGAACCTAAACAGGTTAAATCCAGGATCCCTGGTGAGACATCTTGGTGACAGGTAGCATCACGGAGCGAGCAAATAGCTATCTAGGACTGTGAAGGGTCTGAGACTTTACCTGTAAGCTGACAATTTAACCTGCCAGTTTCACGGATGCTGGCAGAAGATACGAGACTCCAGGGTCAGAGACAAAGGACTTTACTACTCACAGCACAGCAGGCAGTATGAACTTCATGTTTTTGCTGGTTCCTCTCAAATGCCACGGGGACAATGCAGGTGCACGTTGGGTTTGCACCACAGCTGAGTAACTCTGAGCTCGGAAACTCCTGTCTTTTCTAGTGGACTGTGAACAAACATTTATCTCAGAGGGAAGCATTAACTTTGTTACATGGACAGCAAACAAACCTGCCCTCTGCCCCAGAGCAAGAAATTCTCTCCATCTTCCGGGGCTGCTTGCTGCACAAACATTCTTGAAAAGACAGCCAGAACGAAAGCTGTTCACATCCCTGCTTGTGAGCTGTATGGAAACACCCGGGACTCACAGAGAATCATCTCTCAGTAGTGGTAGCTCTGACACCCGATGGGAAGCGGCTGTCATCTGCAAAGGTAATTTGGGCTGGAGGTCAAGCAGATGAGGCTGTTCAGGGCATAGTACAGAGGTTCAGGGTGTTAACTCTGGAGTCAGACAGCCTGAGTTCAAATCTTGATTTTGCCATTTTCAGCTGTGTGGCCTTGAGCAAGTTTCTTGACCTCTCTGTGCTGCAGTTTCTCCTGCTGTAAAATGGGAATAATAATAGCCCCATCTCATAGGGTTACTGTGAAAATTAATATATGAGCTTATATATGTGAGGCATTTAGAACAGCGCAGGCAGATTGAGGGAAATGTCAGTGTTAACCATAATTATTATTAATTATTATGATGATGTCATAAAGCTTGTGGTCATGCCTCTTTTTCAGTATTTGTGGGCAAGGTCTGTAATCCACACAGTTCCCTTGGAGTCCGCCTCAGAGAATTTGGGGAGAACACGGGGCCCTTTGCTCCCTCCTCCCCACACTGGCTCCTTCCCTGGTGATTCTTAATAAACAGGGCAGCAGGGCTGGAGCAGTGGTGGTTTCAGGGTCGGGGGAAATCAGACAGATTCAGGTTCAAATCTTAGCTTTGGCACAGTGCCAGCTGTGTGACCTTGATAAGCAACTTTCCTGCTGAGGGTACTCCAAGTACACACTGCACAAGGTTCTCAGTGAAGGGTCGAGTTCCCCATCCCCACCCACCCCTTGCCCACATGCTGCACGTGACCGGCTCAGCACATCTGTTGATGCTCTGGGTCATCTTTAGCCAGTGCCATTTCGGTCATCATCCTTGTCATATTATTATTCAGTGAGTAAGACTCCATAGGATGCAAGCTGAGACCATCTTTGCTCTTTTCCTCCAGTACTCGGTAAATTCACTCTGGCCCCTCGGTCTCTCTGCATGCCTCAAACTCCAGGAGAGATTTGGAGGGGGGGGAGAGGCAACCCCCTTACAGTCCTCCTTCAGCCCTCACCTCAATTGCCACCTCCTCAGGGAAGCCTTCCCTGACTTCCACCCCAAATTAATCAGGTCCCCCTATACCAAGGGCTTTCTTCTTCCAGCACCTATGCATGGTGGGGTGCGGGGGTGTCTTTCTCCAGCTGCTGAAGCTGGTGGTGGCCCTATATCAACACCCCCCAGGATCAGCCTTCAACCGACAAGGATGGGAATTGGTAGATAAATACCACAGCTCCTTCACCCCTCAGGTCCTCAAACTCTGAAGGGCATGCTCTCTGCTGCCCCCCAGAGGTCCCTGGTGGCACTGTGCTCCAGACTTCCAGAGTGGTAACGCTTCTCACTTCCCCACCCGCTACCTGTGTCTCTTTGGGTAGCTTCCCAAATAAATTACCTGCTCTCGAATTTTTGTCTCATGGTCTGCTTCTGGGGGATCCCAACCTAAGACAGCAGTTTGCCTTATCCTAACAAATTCCACAGGGGTTTGCAGGTATTGGTTGTCTCTCCCCACTGGGCTGAGTCATGTCTAGCATCATGTCTCCGAAGCCTGCACAGTGCCTGGCATGTAGTAGGTGCTCAATAAGTGACCCTGAGTCTCAGGGCTGTGAGGTGGCCTGATGGCAACACAGAGCTCTTCCCCCACCCCAGTTCTCAGAAGTCCCCAGTTGGAGAATGACGGTGCAAGAGGGCAGCCCACTCCTTCTGAGCTATAAATGGCAGGCTTCATCCACCTCATGCCCCAGGCCACGCAGCCTGGACAGCTGGACCAGAGTCCCCAGGGGCCAGGAACCCCAGATGACCCTTCCAGTCCTGGCCAGGAATTCTGGGGTGTCCCTGGGGCAGATACACAGAGAGAGCATAACTCCAGTGCTAAGGTTACAGGGCAGGGGGCACAGCTGGGCTCTAACACCATTCCTAGCTGCCTTCTCCCCTCCCCGGCATCAGATTCCACCTCTGGGAGCTCCCTGAGCAAGAGGCCATTCCAGGGACAAGGGTCTACCCTACAAGGCCATGGAGCGAGCCAGCATCTCCTAGGGGAGGGATTCCTTTTTGGAGCCGGTGGTGTCAGGCCTGGAATTAGCCACACCACCTGGCGATGAGGCTGGTTCCAGGGTCTCCTGGGGGGACATCAGGAGTGGAGAGAGCTGACCTCTGATGACTCAGCCTGAGATAGTCAGGGGATGGGAGTTGGGGGGCAGGAAAGCATGGTGGGAGGTGGGGTCTTAGGACTTCTCTCCAGCTCTGTTCTAGAGTCAGCTGGGTCGAGTGCCAGCTCTGTCACTCACAAGCTGGATGACCCCATGCGGGTCACTCTGGGCCTCAGGTTCCTTTTCTATAAAATGAGAATAAAAACAGTCCGCTACCTCTTAGGGTTCAGGGAGGCTTAAGTGAGATGCTGCGTGTCCAGTGCTCAGTGTGGTGTCCCTCATGTGGTACTCGATCAATGAACAGTATTCCATGATCTACCTAGTGTCCTTTAATCATCACTGACATTCTTCAAGATGCAATTATGATACCCTACTTTTATCATAAGAGGAAAGAGTCTGCACAGCCAGGACATGGGGCGGGGATGAGATGAGGAAGGCAGACGGAGAACTGAGTTGGGGAGGGGTCTAGTTTGAGCTTTCTTAGCTCCTGAACGTGGGGACAAACCAGTATCCTTGGAGCATGGGGCTGGGGGGGGGGTTGCAAGGGAGTTGTTCTCACCATGACAGAGAAAAGGAAGCTGGCTTAAGGGACAGTGAAGGAATCAGGAGGGGGCAGAGAGGTGCTGGGAACTCTAGATCTCACCCCTCACACTCTCCAGCAGTGCTGCCCACTGCCCAGTCCCTTTATCTCACTCCCTCTGCGGCCTCAGGCAGGAAACACAGAAGCCTCACTACCTGCACTCCATACCACATAGAAGTCTTTTTTTTTAAAATATAGGTCTGGGTTTTTTTAAATTAATTTTTATTGGCGTATAGCTGCTTTACAATGTTGTGTTAGCTTCTACTGCACAGCAAAATTAATCAGCCATACATATACATATAGCCCGTCCCTTTTGGATATCCCTCCCATTTAGAACGCCAGAGCGCATTAGGTAGAGTTTCCTGTGCTATACGGTATGTTCCCATCAGTTGTCTATTTTACACATAGTATCAATAATGTATATGTGTCAATCCCAATCTCCCAATTCCTCCCACCCCAGCCCTTTCCCCCTTGGTGTCCATATGTTTGTTATCCATGTCTGTGTCTCTATTTCTGCTTTGCAAATAAAGTCATCTGTACCATTTTTCTAGATTCCACATATATGTGTTAATATACGATACTCGTTTTTCTCTTTCTGACTTACTTCACTCTATATGATACTCTCTAGGTCCATCCATGTCTCTACAAATGACCCAATGTCATTCCTTTCTATGGCTGAGTAATATTCCATCGTGTATACCACATAGAAGTCTTGATGCAGGGCTAGGTCTGGGGCTCTGTCTAGGAGTCCAAGAGGGTTTCTTGGAGGAGGGAGGCATCTGATCTGAGCTTTGAAGGACGAACAGAAGTTTCCTAGTTAGAGAGATGGGTCTGTATGTGAATGTGTGTGAGAGAGTGTGTGAGTGTATAGAGCGAATTGTTCATTTTAATTAACAAGGACTTTCTGATCCTCTGGGGGGTGGGTGCATTCAGGGCACCACAGATAAGACCCAGGCACAGGCCTGCCCCAAAGCTGCTGACGGTCCAAAACAGATGATCAAATAATAATAGTAATGGCTCCCACATTCCAAGCCTGTGCTTCTGGGACTCAGCACGTGAGAGGTATTCTGTGTTTCTCAAGTGAGTGAATACATCTTTCTTTTTTTTTTTTTTTTGCGGTACACGGACCTCTCTCATTGTGGAGCACAGGCTCCGGACGCGCAGGCCCAGAGGCCATGGCTCACGGGTCCAGCCGCTCCGCGGCACGTGGGATCCTCCCAGACAGGGGCATGAACCCGCGTCCCCTGCATCGGCAGGCGGACTCCCAACCACTGCACCACCAGGGAAGCCCTATTTTTTTTTTTTTGAATACATCTTTCTGAAGGCAGTGAGTCCCTGCTCCAGTTGCTGGAGGGAAGGCAAAACAGGCAGAGGGGACCGAACATGCAAAGGCCTGGAGGAGGGGAAATGGCAGCCCTGCCTGGGAAGCAGTGGAAGGAGCTGAGCTGAGTGTGGGGAGAGCTGGGGGTGGGGGTGAACAGGAGTCTTGAGTGAGAAGCTAAGTCGCCTCCTGTTCCTGCCGGTGCTGGGGAGCCGTAGCCAGATTCGGAGTGGGAGAGGGAGGGGGCAAGATCTAAGGAAGGCATCAAGGGTCTGGTCTGGGCCCGCCTTGGCCTCCCAGAGTTTCCGAAAGAAAGACAGCCCGGGTCCATCTCGCCCCTGTGGGCCGGATCCACAGGGGCAGGTGAGATGACAGAGAGAGATAGAGACATAGAGGAGGAGATAGAGAGAGAGGGAGAGATACAGAGAAAAGGATACAGAAAAAGTCTGAGAGAAAAAGACCATAAGAGACGGGGAGACAGAGAGGGAAATGGAGACAGACACAAAGAGACAGAGAGATGGAGAGAGACGCAGAAACAAAAAAGAGATGGAGAGAGACACAGAGACAAAAGAGATGGAGAGAGACAGAGACAGCCACTGAAAGAGAGACAGAGGGAGATGATGAGACAGACACTGGTCAGACAGGTGGGAGTAATCCAGGGAGTCCCCCAGGGGTGGTAGCAGATGGGATGGGGTCCTGACCCCCCAATACCTGGAGGGACCCAGAGGGGAGAAGAAGGGAGGACAGAAGCCCCGTCACCCCACCACACCCCTACTCTGCACCCACCCACAAACCCTCTTCAGCCCACGGAAGCACAGGTGGGGAAACAGACCAGCCGGCAGGGAGCTGTGTCACCAGGTTAAAAACGGAAACGGGTCGGGCCTTTTTTTTTTTTCCTTTGAGAAAATCCTAGACCCAAATAAGGCGAGGGCTGTGGGGAGGCCGGTGAGCTGGCCAAGTCCTCCTGAACAAGCAAGCGAGTGGTAGCTGGCCCAGCCGGCCTCGCCCCGAAGCAGGGCGGCGCACCCTGGGGAGCCTATAAGGGCCTCCCCACCGCCCTCGCCGCTCACTCGATCCCGCAGCCCTTCCTGCGCCTTCGCCCCCCGCCTGCCCAGCCATGGAGGCCATCAAGAATAAGATGCAGTTGCTGAAGCTGGACAAGGAGAATGCCATCGACCGGGCCGAGCAGGCGGAGTCGGACAAGAAAGCTGCTGAGGAGAAGTGCAAGCAGGTGACGGACGTGCCTCTGCTGGGCTGCGCCGGGCAGCCCAGCACCCTCTCTGAGCTGGCGGGCTTCTGGGGCCGACGGTGGGGGTCTGGGAAATCTTGGTACTCGGAGGTTGGGGGAGACACAGGGGGTGATGCTCTGGCTGAGAAAGAGTGATGCTTCGTCTTCCCTGGAGGGGTCCCTGGGCTGGGAGAGAGGGGGCCAACTGGACCCACTCCCAACAAAGCCAGTGGGAGCAAAGCGAATGAGAGAGAGAGAGAGACTAAGAAAGCGTGTGAGAAAGAGAGGGGTGTTTGTGTGGGCTGGTTGTGTGTGTGCAAATGTGAGGGTGTGCGGATGTGTGTTGGGGTGAAGGCATAAGTGTTGGGGGGTATCCTAGAGGGGGTGGTTTGGGGATGCTGTGTGTGTGAAAGGTATTTGTGTGTGTGTGAGCATTTGTGTGTTCACATGTGTTGCGTGTGTGTTTCAGCTCTCTGGAGGGGTGAAGGTGACTAAGAATGTGTGTGCAGAGGGAAGCCTGCGCGTGCAATTGTTGGAAAGTGGGTGTGGAAGAGTATGGCTATGTTTGTGAGTCTGCGTGTGTTGATGGCGGTATCAGCAGGGGTTTGGGTGTATGGGGGAGAGGCTAGCTGTGTGTGTGCTTGCACAAAAGTTGACATGACATTAATGGAATGTGCGGGTGTCAGGGTGAGTGTGTGTGTGTGTGTGTGTGTTAAGGTGACTGTGTGTTTGGGCTGGCGTGCATGCGTGTGTGTCAGGGTATGTGTGTGCCTGTTGGGGTATCTGTGCCAGTGCGGGTGACCCGGTGCCCGTGTCAGAGCACACTCAGGTGTGACCGTGCGTGACAGTGGCCAAGTGTGGGTGCACGGTGGGGCCGGCTGTGACCGACTGCAGGGGCAGCTGAGTGAAGGGCTGGGGGCTAGGGTGGGTAGAGATTTGAGGGTGAACCTGAGAATCTCAATGTGTCTCTGTGTATCTGGGGAGCCCTTGCTGTGAGCCTGGCAGGGGAAGGCGGGGATACCTGTGGAAGACAGAGGCCCCAGACCCAGAGCTTTGGGGACAAGGTTCCCAGGAGGCCCAGGCAGCCGGGACACATCAGAGAGCTAATGGAAGTGTCCTGGGCTGGGCAGTCCCAAGGCCGTGGCTTGGGACAGAGCAGAAGTCAGCTGTCTGTGTCTGGGTGGCCAGAGCCGCCAGTGAGAGGAGGGAAGGGGGTCCTGAGCCCTCCCACAGTGCCCTGCCCCACATGGCTCATCTGCACCCTTGGGGCCAACTGCCAAGCCCTCAGGAGCATCAGGGTCTCGAATCAGCCCCAGGAGGTGCTTAGGACGGTGCCACCAAGTGCCCAGCCCTGCCCATCCCAGGCGTCAGGCCAGCTCAGCAGGTAAAAGTGCAGGCTCTGAACTCAGGCTGGCCTTGCTCATAGCTTAGTCACTGAGCACCCTGGAGCAAACACCTTCACCTCTCTGTGCCTCGGTGGCTACATGTGTGAAATGGGGAAGTGAAAGTGGTGCCTCCCTCACCACCATGGGAGGACGAGGGGTGACTAGGCAGGGGGAGCCCTTGGCCTGGGACCCGGCACAGTGGAAGCGCTCAATAAACTCAGGATTCTTTCCCGCCCGGCCCTACCTCCCCTTTGGGCCTCCCCACCCCCCAGTGTCCCGGGGCTGCCCTAGGCACCTGTGACACACCCGCACAGGACAGCCCCACCCCAGTTCTCCCGGCCACAAACTCTCCTCCTCCCTCCCTGGCAAACACAAACACCCATCCTGGGCTGGCCCTGAGCTGCCGGCTTCCATCTATCATTTAGCCCTTACCAAGAGGGGCTTAGCTAGGAATTCAGAAAAAAAAGCAATTCTAGGGCTCTAATTTTCACTAAGGTGTGAGTGAGTGATAAAGCACACTCTACCAAGGCGCACACAAGTTCAAAAGGGAAGGCTCCTCAAAGCCTCCAGCCAGCTGCACGGCCAAGGAGGCAGGGACAGGTTCTCTGGTCTCCAGCTGGATTTTCATTCTGTTCTCTTTTTTTTCCACAAAGCTGCCCACTGGGGTGGACTTGTGCTCAAATCCAGGCCAGATCATCTTCTAGCTCTGTAACTCAGGGCACATTGCTGCCCTTCTCTGAGCCCTCAGTGCTCTCATCTGAGAAATGGGGGCAAACAATACCTTCTGATGGCAGGGCACCCAAGATTCCAGAGGTCCAAAGCAGAAGCCTGAGTCCCAAAGTGCAGATGGCCAGTTCTGCCTGGGGCAAAGGCGGGAGGTGGTGAAAGACTCAATTTATCTGGACTGCCTTGTGCTTCAGGAGGCCAGAGAGCATGGGTCTTAGGCCAGCCTGACCCTCAGGGAACCTGCAGCAAAGTCCCAATTCCAAGCCCTCTCTCTCCAGTATGGGCATGGGACCAGGAGGCCCAGCCTGCCCACATCCTGCCCGCTCCCCTCCCAGGGCAGTGACATCCGCCCCAACTGGCCTTTGACCCCACATCCTGCCTCAGCCCTGCCCAAAGGCCCCATTTGCCGGGACTATGGTACGCAGCCCGTGACCCTCCTGGCCAAAGATTTACAGGCAGGGAAACTGAGGCCCCAAGAAGGAAGCAACTTGAGGGAGACCTTGCAGAGTCAGTGCAAGGCTCAGCCCCCTGCCGGCAAGGCACCACGCACCCGTACACACTTTGTGTGTGGAATTCGGACAGAGGGAAAGGAACCCGATCTGTGTCCACTTTATTTATTTTTCAGACCCAGCTCCAACCACTGAGGGGTTTGCAGTTGTGTCATTGATTCATTCTGCAAACTTCCCCCGGGGTTCTGTGGCGAACATCAGGCCCAGTCCCATACTGGGTGATGCTGGAGCCCAGACTGACCTCAGCCCCAGGCCTGTCTCGCAAGGAGCCCCAGGCTGGGGGAGACAGAACCAAACACAGAGGGACACCCCCTGCCTCAGGGGTCAGGGTTGGGCGAGAGGGTGGGACAGGGACTGGGGGCCCAGGGCAGCAGTGCAGGCCACCCAGGGGAGGGGGCTGGGTGTGGAGGGTCAGTGGGAGGAGGGCGTGATGGGCAGTGGGCACAGTATAGCCTACCATTTTTGGAATCAGTCTGACAAGGGTTCCAGTGCCCTATCCGTATGGCGTTGGGCAGGTCCCTTTCTTGTTTAGGGACTCAGTTTACCCTTCTGTGACACGAAGCTTCAGTGGGACGGTATTTGTAATGTGTCTGGCACATTCTAACTGCTTCATAGGACTCTGCCTCCCTTATCACAGTCCCCACTCCTTGTTGTCCAAACATTGCCAGAAAAAGTTGTCAAAAACAATCTTGACACCCAAATGAGCCCGATGCTGCAGAACCTGCCCTCACTTTTTCATGTTAAAAGAGCATTGTGCCTGGCACACAGTTGGCACCTAGGAAATGCTCTACCACACAGATCTGGAAGGAAGTCAGGTGGATGCTGGGTCAGGCTGACCTGTCTTTAAGGAAACTGGCTCATTTTCTCAGTGAAAGTGGAAGTTCAAAAGCAGCTGCCAGGGCGCTCAGAGACCACCACGTCAAGGCTTCCATTTTGCAGATGAGGAGACTGAGGCCAGAAAAGGGGACGGGGTCATACAGCTGGGATTTGGAGTCAGGCTTCCGGGCTCCTTGCCTAGAGGTCAAGTCAGGGTCGGTGGACCCTGTCTTAGGCCAGAGCTGCAGCCACCCTCCTCCTCCTCTGATCCCCCACCCTCGTTTCCATTCCCCAGCTCAGCGGTACGACACTCAGTAGCCCTGGAAATGGGAGGCTGGGTGGGAGGTTGGGATAGCAGCCCTTTTAAGAATTTGCACACACGCACGCATGCACGCGCACACACACACACACGCACACAGAGAACCTGGCACATTTTGCACATTGTCTCAGGAGTGAACATGAGCAAGTTAGGGAGGGATGCAGAAAAGCAGGTCTGTTATGAGGGCCTGTTCAGATGTGGGTTCAGATCCTGTTCTGTGTGATCCATGGAAAGGCACTCCACCTCTCTGGGCTTCCTGCTGTGAGGAGGAAGGAGGAGGAGGATGCAGGGCCCATGGGGGCTGCCTGCCCACCTTGGGAGCATGAACAGGACCAGGGGTCAAACCACCTGAGACATAAAGTCAGATCAAAGCCTGATCTGGACTGACCACCCCAGCCTAGAGTTACTGCAGGGGAGGGAGGCGCACAGAGGGAGGGAGGGAGGGTGCTGAGAAAGCTTTCTGAGCTGACCCTTGACTGGTGTGGTGGGGGGTGATGGAGAGGTGAAGGGGTCTGTGGTTTGTATCCCACAGACCTGACCTTCTCAAACTGGGGGTGCCAGGAGGCTGGCAAGACTCTTGGGATAAACAAAAGAGGACTGAAAATGTGGGGAATGCAGGGGACACTTTTATTAAAACGAACACAAGCCAGATTGCAAGAATTTAAAAGATTTAACCTGAGCCTTCCAGGAAAGTGATCTTTAAGGAGTAGCTCTCTTCTAGTAAGCCCTCAAAGTCCAGGAGTGGGGGGGCGGGGGCGGGGATTGAGCCTGTCAACCCTTCAGGGTATTTTGTGAGAACCACTCTCTTGGGCAATAGGGAACCATGGCAGGTTCTAGACAGAGGGAGGGTAAACATACTTAGGAAGATCCTCTGCTTCCAGTGTTGGGAAGGCTGAGGGTAGAGGGATGGTCCAGGCCCAGAGTATGAGACTCCCCTGAGGAGGCTGCAAAATTGAACGCGTGTTTGTAGGAAACCTGTCGGGACTTGTTTCCCAAAAGCTGTGATCCATTCTGCAAGAGTATTGGGGGACTCCAAAAAAAAGATAAGCACAGCTGTTCCCAGGATAAGGAAAGGATGTGAAAGTCATATTAACAGGTACGAGTGGTGCGTTTATTGAGTGGTGCGTAACATTGTTATCCCTGTTTTACAGATGAGGAAACCTGGACTCCTATGAATGCGGGGGACGCCCCTGCGCCGCTGGGACGTGGCCCCCAGGCTGATGCGTCCCCCTATCTGTCCCCAGGTAGAGGAGGAGCTGACGCACCTCCAGAAGAAGCTGAAGGGGACGGAGGATGAGCTGGACAAATACTCCGAGGACCTGAAGGACGCGCAGGAGAAGCTGGAGCTGACGGAGAAGAAAGCCTCCGACGTACGTGCCCAGTAATGGGGGCGACCGCGGCAGGGCCGGACAGGAGCCCCGGGGCCGGGCGGGCGGGAAGCGCTGGAGGAAGAGGAGGAGGAGGAAGAGGAAGAGGAGAAGGCGGTGCCTCCCGGCGCTTTCTCCAAATAAGTCCCGAAAGAGGGCACTTTCCAGCAGCTGCGGCCAGCGGTGCCGACGTCAGGCCCTCCCCCAGCGGTGCTGACGTCGGCTGCCCGGCCGGGTGACCTCATCGCCCCGACAGCGGCCGGGCCAGGGGCGGGGAGAGGCGGGGGCGGCCCTGGCGCAGGCAAAGGCTCTGGGGCTGGGGCGCGGCTGCTGCAGCTCTCGCCGGAGCCGAGCCGAGACGAGCGCCCGCCGCTGCCCGCCGCCCGCTGCGTGCGCCTCCGCGCCATGGCTGGCCTCAACTCCCTGGAGGCGGTGAAACGCAAGATCCAGGCCCTGCAGCAGCAGGCGGATGAGGCGGAGGACCGCGCGCAGGGCCTGCAGCGGGAGCTGGACGTCGAGCGCGAGCGGCGAGAGAAAGTGAGAGCCTGCGCGCCGGCTCCTGCACCTCCGGCCCCGGCGCGCCCTCCTTTTTTCCCTTATCCCGGCGCCGCCCGCTTCCCGCGCTCTCTGCGCGCCCGCCGCTGTCGCCCCCCATCATCGCCCCCATTATCCCACCTTTGCACCCTCGGGCCCCGGCGCTCCCGATCGCGGACCCGCAACCTGGGACCCTCTGCTGAGACCCGTTCCTCGATCGCCATCCTCCTTCCCTAGCCTGGGACGGGGGAGGGGGCGCCGCATCCGGGTCGGGCGGGGCCGGCCGAGCGGGAAATGGGGGGATGGGGCGGAGCGGGGGGGTGTACGCGATCCTGGAGTAGGGAGAGGGGGTAGGGGGCACCCTGCTGCCTTCCGACTCGCCGCTGGCGCCGGGGTCCGGGCGGGGGAGGGCGGGGAGCTGCTACTCCACCTAGGAGCGGGAAGTGAGAGTGAAAACGTCGAGCTTCCATTGTCTAGGGTTGGACAGGCCGAAACCGGGAGTGGAGCTGGGGGCGTCGCACTTTCTCGCCTCTTCCGAGGCTTCCCGGTTCCTGCCGAACTTTCCCAGCTGTTCCCAGGGGCGCGGCGGCGACGTGTCTGCTCCAGACTGGGGGCGGAAGTTCAGTCCCGAGCCGCGGGCCTTTCCCTCCCAAGCTGGTCCCTGTGGGAACGCGGGCCGCGGAACCCGCCTTCCTCTAGAAGACCCTTGGAATGTTAGCATGGGGCCCCCGACCCAAGATCGTTTTGTGTGCGGCCGCTGCAAGTTGCGGGGCTTGAGGCAGATAATGGGGCTGAATGAGGAGGGGGCCTCACCGCCCTCTCTCCGTCCCCTGATTGCCCCTTGGGACGGGACAGGTGGTGGCCGCCAGTGGGGCTGGAGAGAGATCTGTATTGGTGTACTTAACTGCTAGGAGCGTGTCTCCATCTACAAAGTAGGGATGACAATAATGCTGACCCCAAGGATAGTTGGGAGGGTCTCAGGAGTAAAACCTCCCTACATGGCAACTGGCATATAGTACGACCTCTATTACTGGACTTTTTTCTCCCCTCGTTCTACCCCTAGAGGAGCTCACAGCCTAGTGGGGGGAGGGGCAAGGGGAGTCAGACAAATAAGGCTGATTAACATTGTGGGCGGGGTGTGTCTGCGTACTGTTATGGGAGCATGACAGAAGTAGAGAACCAGTGGGGTAGGCTTCAAAATGGAGGTTGAACAGTCTTATAGAATAAATAAGAGTTTTCCGGGACAAGAGACTGTGCAAAGACTCAGAGGAAAGAAAGTTGGGGGAGAGGGTGGAAGCCCAGGGTCCCTGAAAGCTGGAGTGCTGGGACTCAGGGTGGGCACCCCAAAAGTGGAAAAAGTGCCCAACCAGATGGAACTACCATGTGTACTGACAGGTCTGGGGAAGAGCCCCCCAGACTGTTTCTCCGCTGGCCAGAGTCAAAGCATTTAATCCTGTAAGGGCTGCTCTGGCGTGAAGAGGCCTCAGAAACCTGGTGTAAGCCTCCAACAGTAGCCAGTTTGGCCTCTTTCGCACACGTAACCGGCATAACCCTCCCTCTGATCTCATCCCAAGTCATCTCTGGAGGACAATTACTTCTGCTTAAAAATGGCCCTCAGCTGTGAGCCAAGACTTAGGAGTGGGACAGTCCAATATGGGAGGAGAGATGTTTTTGGAAAGTTTCGAACTTCTTAAAAAGTTCACTTTTCAAGGCATGCTTCTCTTGATCAGGAAAGGGGAAAAGCCTTAAGAAGGTTCCTGGGCAAAAGGAATTGAGCCCGGGGGGAAGGGGGGGGCACTTTTTCAGTCTCTTGTAGAGAAAGCCAAGAGCCGGCGTGTGGCAGACTTCTGGGTCTGCCTCCCAACAGCTGGTTTCGTTTAGATTTTTGTGTGATTAACCGACATCTTCCTGTTCCTTTGCCACATGTATCTAGCAAGTCTCTTTTACCTTATAAGGGAAATCCTTTGTAGCATGTAGAAACTTTGATTGCAGGAAGGGGTGGAACCGAAAATGACTAGCAGTGACTAGCAGTTTTTCAAAAATACATATGTATGTATGTATGTATGTATGTACATATATGAATGTATCTCAGAACTGTCTCGATTCCAGATAGTTGAAAATGTGCCCAAAGCTTGGTTGTCAGGATTCAGAATCCCCCACGTAAAGAGGCAGTGTTTTTTTTGTTTTTTTTTTAAAGACTACTCGTGAATCAAGCACCTCTGTATGATCTAAAACGTCAGTTCCTTGACTACTAATGGGTATGAGGTTTCTTTTCGGGGTGACAAAACGTTTGGAATTAGATAATGGTGTTGGTTGCACAATTTTGTGAGTGTACTAAAAAACATGGGGTTGGGGGGAAGTCAATTCCTGCCCCAGTTGCTGAAGGAGTTAAGATTCATATGATTTAAAAAGAATAAAAAGCACCCACTCATTGGAATGAGTGGGTGACATTTCTTAAAATAGTTCATCTGTGGTTTAAATGGATTCCCCAAACTGATGTTTCAGAGGAAGTTGCGATCAAAAACACCTGTGGGAGCTTCTGCTCCCCCTGCTGCTAGGACTCCGGAGCTAAGAAAAGTTTCCTGACTCTGCACTTTTCAGCAACTCTGGCCTTATTCTATTACTCCACTGATTTTTACAGCCTTCCCCAATTCGGAGATTCTTTATTTGTCTTGTTATGAAGAAGTCAGGGTAGCTTTATATTTCTCCCGTCGGTTGAGCTCCATTTTACCAATTCTCAATATTCCTAAGTGTGTGGCCTCAAAGCCCCTGCAGGACTCAGAGCACAGGTTCGGCGAGGGAAGAATCCTGGGCTGGGGCTCAAGAAGCCGTTCCCTACCAGCTCTGTGACACTGAACCAATCTACTTCACCTCACTGGATCTCTCAATTTCCCCAGCTGTAAAATGGGTGAGATATGTGAGGATTAAATGAGGTGAAATCATGGCAGTAAGGACTGCACTTTGTGGGACTTCCCACATGCCAGGTGCAATGCCCTACCCTTCCTTTACAGTCCCCACAGAGGCATGAAGCAAGCAGGCCCTGGGATAGGGAGGCTCAGAGCAAGCCGTGAAACGACCTGCCCAATGCCACATGGCTATAAACTGGCAGAGCGGGGATTCTGACCCAGCACACTGTGATCCTGGAGTTCTTGCTTTTATGCACGCCACCATATTACCTTCTTTGTAGGTGAAAACACCTTGAAAAGCCACTAACAACATTCTGACTTCTCTCCCACGCCTGTAACCAAGTTTTCTTTCCTTTCCTTTCTTGTATCTTTTTGTCCCAACATCTCTCAGCCAGGCTTGGTTAAGGACAGCGTTCCAGCTGGGCCGCCCCCAGCCTCCCTCCCAACTGTATGGCCAACATGTAACTGAGGCGTCCAGATTCTTGCATTTGTCTTGCCATTCAGGTGGTTGGGAGCAGACCTTACGTGACAGGGTGAGCCGGTCACTGGTGGCCTTGCTCTCTAGAAATACCATGGAGAGGCCAGCACCGTCCTCTTGGAACATACAGCTTTCTTACCTCTCTCTCCTGTATTGACTTGACAGACTGTCCTATTGTGGTGGATGTCTGCTGACATTTGGGGAAAAGATCATATGGAAAATTCACGTTCTCCAGATGAGACACAGTGTGAATTCCTGATCACCTGGATTCCCGGGTGGGCTTTGGCAGGGGAAGCGGGTTAGCTGGGGGAAAGGGCACTGTGTGAGTGGAGGGCTCCTGCTGCTAGCTGACCCGTTTCCTTCTTAACCTGGCTGCACCTCTGACCTCCCTAGGCTGAAGGTGATGTGGCAGCTCTCAATCGACGCATCCAGCTCGTTGAGGAGGAGTTGGACAGGGCTCAGGAACGACTGGCCACAGCCCTGCAGAAGCTGGAGGAGGCAGAAAAGGCTGCAGATGAGAGCGAGAGGTAAGGACGCTTTGAACCCAGTGGCATTAGCCTTTGCTTCTGGGAAACGGGGATCGTGTTGTAGAGTGGACCTGCCAGAGCTGGGGTGAGAGTAAGTGAGATCACACAGACCTGCACGTGTGCACATACGTACAAATGCGTATGGTTTGTACGTAGGTGCAACGCCTTGTAAACCATCATGCTGTTTGTAGGGGCATTTGATGTGGTGGTTCCAAAGGAAAACTAACAACAGGCAGAAGAAGGCAAAAAATGGACACATATAAGATTGCAACTGCAACTGTCATTGGCAATCAGTTTGCAGAACGCTGCTTCTCACGTTCTCCCTGAAAGTCGCTGTGCATCTCGTCATCAGTGTTCTCAAGACATCAGTTTCCAGGGTGATGTGAGAAGGCGGGGGATGAAAATTTGGAATGGGCCATCTACATAGATGTTCGTTGGCAGTGCTTCAGGCTTTGGGCTACTGGACAGCTGTGTGTCAGGGACATGCACAAACCAGTCCCATTAATATATTTGCCACTGACAGAGCTACGCTGCCTCCAGAAGGGTACTGTGTCCTCCAGAGTGGGCAAGTTCTCTGGCACGCCTTGGCGCAGGCTCTGGAGGACTGAGGGCAGATTGTGTAATTCACAGAAGCAGCTGTCTCTGTGTGGTGGTAAATGGGTTCCTTGTGTGGTCATGGTGTGGGCTGGCCCATTGGTCCTCGTGTATCTGCCACATCTTCACAACAGAATTCTCACCGGACCCATCCACCATAGTTTCCTGGTATATACTCCTCCCAAGGGTTCATTCCCGATTGTGCCGTTGTGACCATACACTGGAGAAGCAGAACCAACCAGGGAATCTTGGAGATTGACTTTTCAAGTTGCCCAAGTAGGAAATTTCTTCCCATGCAGTGGAATAGTCCTACCCAGGGCACAGATCCCAGTGCAAGCGCAGATCTCTGCTTCAGCCGCTTAATAGAGGGAGAGGGTGGCAGCTCAGGGCAGTCACAAGGAAGTGTGAAGCATCCAGTCACAAGTTGCTCATGGCTGTGCCTGGGGCCTAGATTAGCTGCTACCGTTGTTCACAGTCAGACCAGCCTGACCAGATTGTCTCACTTCTGTGACCTCCCCAAGGCAAACCAAGAGAGCCTGGGAAAGCCCGTATCACCTTACCAGAGGCCTTTGATGGCACCCCTGTTAGACACTGCTGTTTAGGTAGAAAGAATCTTATACTTGGGAGATGGAGAATCTAGATTTAAGTTCTTCCAAAAAGCCACTGCCATTTACTATGTGGCCTTGGACAAGTCACTTTGATCTCTCCACTACTGCAGAGGGTTTTCCAAACTTGATGATCTTGAGGACTGGTACAGGCATGGAGAGTGTTTTGATAGTCAGCTGAGAATGGTAGTGATAGTCCGAATGAAAGTATTTATTAGAAGTATATGGTGGGGGTTGGGGTGGTGTGATGAATTGGGAGATTGGGATTGACACATGTACACTAATATGTATTAAATGGATAACCAATAAGAACCTGCTGTATAAAAAAATTAAATGATTCAAAAATTCAAAAAAAAAGAAAAGAAGTATATGGTCCTCTGCTGTGGGCAGGCACAACACACATCGATACATTATCCAGCACTGGCCTCTTCTTTGGAAGTATCTGGTCTTACCTTGTCCACCCCAAGCAGTGCAGGCTAGAGTGAGCTCCATCTCATGGTCAAAAGTTGTAGGAGACTTCCAGCCATCCCCAGGACGCTGTCCCTTCCAAAGTGGACTTCAGTTCAGTATCCACTTCAGTTCAGGCCTTCTTCACCCATCACTTTGTGGGTACCTGCCTCTTACCTGGTCTTCCCACTGCAGTCCATCCATCATTCTGGTTTCCACTCACTCCTGCTTTTGAAACCCTCCTGTGGTTCCATGTCCCCTTGGCATAAAACACTTAGTGTGTCATTCAAGCAGCCTATGGTCCAGCCACCCTGACCTCCCTGCCATATTCTTTCATTCCTCTGGGGCTTTCTTGTACAGCTCTGTCTCACTGAAGAATACCTTTCCCCTCCTTGTTCATTTGTGGACTCTCTTCTGGGAAGTGCCTCGTCTCACACAAACACACACACACACACACACACACACACACACACACACACCACTTCACTGCAGCAGAATTCATCATTCCAATAGCCAAGCTGGGCCCAGACCTCCGATCACATCGTGGTAACTGCTGGCGTACAAGTCCCCCTTGTTACTAGTTAGTGAGAGACTCTATAGGATGGGAGCATGGACTCTGGAGCCACATCACCAGTTTGAATCCCAGCTCTGCCACTTACTGGCTGTGTAACCTTAAGCAAGTTATTTGCTTAACTGAGTCTCTCTATGCCTCAGTTTCTTCCTCCGTGAAATGGGGATAATGTACCTACCCTGGGGGTGGGGGTTGTGAAGTTTGAGGCACTTAGTGCCTGGCATTTGGCAAAGATGAAATGAATGTGAGCAGCTCTACAATTTCCTGTTCGGAGTACGGTTCTTGGTAGATGTCAGAGATGTATTTAGATGAGCAGATGCATGGAGGTGTGTGATGAGGCGGTAATGTATGGAAGTAATGACGAGGTTTGCTCCTTGCAGAGGAATGAAGGTGATAGAAAACCGGGCAATGAAAGATGAGGAGAAGATGGAGATTCAGGAGATGCAGCTCAAAGAGGCCAAGCACATTGCTGAGGAGGCTGACCGCAAATACGAGGAGGTGAGTTGGGGTGAGTGGGGCTGGTAGATGGCAGCAGCAGGAAGTGGGGAGGAAATGGATCTGTGATAGGGAGAACCCTGGGGCCGCCTAAAGGAAGTTCTTGGTCAGCTCAGCTGTCCTTCTGTGTCCACATCTGTTTTCCTAAGACAGCCACTTGGCTAGGAAACCGTATCTTCCACGACGCCAAAAGTCCTGGGAAATTCTGTGACACTCAGACAAGTGGGGACTTAGACTTAATGGGGAAACCAAGTGATCAGATCCCTTTTTTGTCCTGCAGCTTGGTGTTAGGCTAAAATGGGGAATTGTGGTCCCCAGTCGTGGGTCTTCAGGCCATGAAAGCTCAGTTGCTCCTTCTGCCTGCCCTCATGGTCCCATCTCTTCCTTCACTTCCCGGGGCCTGAGGGAGAGAACATAGATTTTCTCCGGGACTGTCTGAGTCGGAGAAGCAGGAGAAAGCCCCACGTTGCAGATGGTCTGGGCGTGGCCTTGCTGTCTGAACGGGGGAGGGCATTGAACTAGACGTGGCTCTCAGGGGTCAGTCTTGGTCGATCCTTCCTGTCTCTGCAGGTAGCTCGTAAGTTGGTCATCCTGGAGGGCGAGCTGGAGAGAGCAGAGGAGCGTGCCGAGGTGTCTGAACTGTGAGTGGCAGAGCAAGGCTGAGTGGCGCCCAGCTCAGCTCCGGGGCGGGGGTGGAGCTGGGAGGGAGTTGGTTGTGTTGGGAATGGATACCGACCAGGGCCTCTGGTCAAGTGGACGGGCATCTGAGACCCATTGCTCAGTGCCTCCTCTTTGCCTCCATGGCTGACAAAGAATGATGGGCAACTGTTTGTTCTTACTGCCCTGGGCAGTGCTGCCCACGTGTTGACTGTCGTGTTGACTGTTCCCACAAAGGTATTGGGAAAGATGAGTGAGACAGGGAGAGCAGAGAAGCCCAGAAGTCCGTTTTCCCAGAGAGGATCACTCAGGAGGCTGTGCCTTCTTTTTTTTTTTTTTTTTGTGGTACGCGGGCCTCTCACTGCTGTGGCCTCTCCTGTTGCGGAGCACAGGCTCCGGACGCACAGGCTCAGCGGCCATGGCTCACGGGCCCAGCCGCTCCGCGGCATGTGGGATCGTCCCAGACCGGGGCACGAACCCGTGTCCCCTGCATTGGCAGGTGGACTCCCAACCACTGTGCCACCAGGGAAGCCCTGTGCCTTCTTAAGGGAACACTGAGGGCAGGGTGCCATGTCAGTGTTTAAATGCCTTGTTCTTGATGTCATTGTTGGATTGAGACACATTCCTGGAGGGAAAGGTGAGAAGGTTGACCGGAATCCCCACAAGCTCCCCACCAGAAAACCAAAATGCCTCCCCCCTCGGACTTGGGTGAGGAATCCAGCTCCCCGGAGCATTCCTGCTGTGCTGAGAGAGATCTGGTTTCGAAAATCCGCTCCAACCTTGCTTCCTGGAGTGTCCGGTGTAAACTCCGATTGCTCCCAGCCTCCATCTCATTCTTAAACACCTTCCGGAGTCAACCACATCAGTCATAGATTTCACAAGTCCCTGTTGCCTCAGACTTGGCAGGAGCCCAGGAGTGCTTTACAAACCTTCCAAATACTCCTCGGCCTGCCGCGCCTTTGTCTGGCATGATAGGGTTTTGATAAACACACAGCGCTGTGTCTCAGAAAAAGCCATTAACATTTTTCCCCCCGCATTCCTTCTGGGGGCCCCTGGAAGTGCGATTCCTCCTTTTGAAAACTTCTTTTAGGGGAATTGCCTGATGTAAGATAAGACACAAAAATCCCTTGTCTTTGGGCAGAAAATGTGGTGACCTGGAAGAAGAACTCAAGAATGTCACTAACAACCTGAAGTCGCTAGAGGCTGCATCTGAAAAGGTTGGTTGTTGGCTTGAGCTGGAGGGTGATGTGCTGGACTTTCTTCTTTTCTTCCCCCAACGTACGCAGGAGCGTGCTAGGGTATCAGGGATCTGACCTGTATTTGCTAACAGCAGCTTTGATGCCCAGCAGCCAGGTTTTTCCCCTATAGAAAGAGGTGTCCAGTGGCTATATTTCCCCCTTTTAAGATGGGGTCTTAGCACCATCTTTTATCTCTACCTCCCGGAAGGTGGAGATGGAATGAGATTGGGACCTGGCCAGGCTCCTCTTAGGTAGATCTGAGCATCATCATATAGATACAGAGCCTACAGAGCCTCACTCTCAACTGAATCCCTGGGTTCCTCCAGAAATGCTTTCTAGAAGGTCGAGCGGCAATCAGAGGTGGAATTGGGCTTTATTAGCTGAAACAGTACCCAGCGCAGTCATTACAGGAGAGAGCATTAGAAGCAACGTACACGCTCTTCCATGGCCTTCTTCCCACCCCCCGCCAACCCCTGCATCCTCATCTCTTCCTCATTCTCCCTCCTCCTACTCCCCTCCAGTTGCATTGAACTTCAGTTTCACAAACATTCCATGTTGGTCACCTTCAATACCTTGAACCTGCTGTCCACTCAGCCTGGGGTGGCCTTCCCTTTGCTCTCTGCTTGGCAACCCCCTATGCATCCTTTAGGCCCCTGCATGAGAGGCCCTCCCTGATTGCTCACCTAGGTTAGGTGTTTCTCAGCTGTGTAGCCCCACCTACTTCTTTTCCTATCATGATGGTTGATCACATTTATCATAATCGCATGCCTTCCTTGCTAGATTGTAGGTTTTAAGGACAGGGACTATGTCTCGTTTAGAGCTGTGTCATTAGTCCTAGCGTTGTGCCTGGCGTATATCTCATACTAGGATAGGTGGTGAATAAATGCAGACCACATATGTATGCCAGATGCTGCCCTGGTCACAGGGAGAGATGCTACAGTGATGGTACGGCTTCTGTTCCTGAAGATCTTGAAGTCTAGCTGAGTAGAGGGGTTGATAAAGTAACAAAGTGCAGTGGGGCTTCAACAGAGGGACTTCACAAAATTGGGAAAGGTGTCACGAGGAGGTGACGTCAGAAAAGACCGTAGAGCGGGATGCTGGCCAGGAGCTCAAATTCCAGAGTCAGGTTCCAGTCACGGCTTGGTCACTTCGTAGCCATGTGACCCTAGACAAATTAGCTAACCTGTCTGTTACTCTTTACTCTTCTGTAAATCGGGATTGATGATATCTAGCAACATAGCAGGCAGTTAATGAAGGTTCGCGACTATTCATCTGAGTCGAGCCCTGAAAGACAAACATAACTTCTGACAGATAGTAATGAGGAATGGAACATTCCATGCTGGGCGGCCCAGTTGTAGTCAAGGGCTGGAGACCAGAGAACACTCAGAATAAGGCTAGGAAGTAGCCAGCACCTTGGGGAAGCTGATGGAAAGTGGGGTTGGAAACATAGGTTAGGCCAGCTGCTGTGGAGGGCCTTGAGTAGCCTATTTCCATGCGGTCATCGGCACCATATTCATCACATGTGTATCCTGAGTTATCAGCTCAGGTCTTGAGATCAATACCATCCCAGAGGGGTCTCTCCCAGATTCTCTGAGTTTTGCACAAATTTCTTCTGCCTGGGAAGGTGCCTGTCTCTACTTCTTAGGCAGGTTCATAGCTTCAAGCACACACTTTTCTCCGAGGAACAGGGAACATGCATTCTTCTGTGCTTTTATTCCTTCCCTTTTTTAAAAGCAGTGTTTTGGTCTCTCCCACAGTATTCTGAAAAGGAGGATAAATATGAAGAAGAAATTAAACTTCTGTCTGACAAACTGAAAGAGGTGCGTGTGATTTCCATCCAACTAGTCCAGGTTTCTCCTGCGGCTGGTCTTAAAGCACTCATAGTGACGACTCCTTTCTTCTGCCCTAGGCTGAGACCCGTGCCGAATTTGCAGAGAGAACAGTTGCAAAACTGGAAAAGACAATTGATGACCTGGAAGGTATGAAATTACCATATAATTATGTTTGTTCTGCCTCCCTCTACACGGCACATCCCCAGACAGTTGGGGGGAATCTGGAAAGGCTGATTTGGGCTTCATCCACTTTAGGATAGCAAAGTGCAGAGTGATGTCACATGTGGAAGTCTGGAGCCCTGGAATGGAACAGTACAAATCAAATTCAGACTAGGGTCGCCATTTTTCAAGAACTAAAATATTTCTGCTTAATTAGCTCCACATGTGAGTAAAGAGACCCAAATATGGCTGATTCTTTTCAAGTCTTTAGAATTTCCTTTAATTTGCTCATTTCTGACACGCCTTGCATTTTTTAAATGCCTTGCATTTTTACAGAAGCTCTCTCCCAGAGAGTGCAAAGCTTATCACAGTATGAGAAAATGGAAATTTAGAGACCGTGGAGACCTGAATTAAGACTCCAGTCTGCGAGTCTGCTGCCCACATATCCCAGAATTTCTTGAAGAGTTCCATCTTTAAAAAAATTGTCCCATGTTCTTCATGAAATAACCCAGAACTTCCAGAATCTTGGGGCTCAAACGAAATCTCCCAAACTGCCTGTCCCACCCAGAAAGGGTACAGAACTCATTCCTCAGACCATGTGTCCCAATGTTTGATTTAGGAAGTGAGGTTTCCATATAAGGGAAAATGCCCTATTCCAAAGTACAGCCTTTGGACTGGATGACATCATTGAAAGTCAGAAATAACCTGGGGTGGGAGATTGGTGGGGAGAAGCTCTAGCCATTTCTAGTCACCACTCTTTTTAAAGGTTCATTATGGCTAACCCCCTGCAGAACTTCACACCACTTAGAAATCACTCCATAGATCTTTTGTTTTCTCTTTTGTGTTACACAGGACACGACTTTCTCCTAGTTCATGCTTTGTTTTCTCACTTTTTTTTTCTTCCTCTCGTTGCTCATGTGTGGCACTCCATTCCGACCCTCGCGTTCTGTACCCTGTACCTCTTCTTCTGAACTCTCTCCCTGGGGACCTCCGCCCTCTAGACGAGCTATATGCTCAGAAGCTCAAGTACAAAGCTATCAGCGAGGAGCTGGACCATGCTCTCAACGACATGACCTCTCTCTAAGAGGCGGCTGGGGTGCTGCTCTCTGTCCTAGCAATACTGAAGTCTGCTTCAATACTGTGGTGCCTATACTCCTGTGGGCTTCTAGAAGCTAGAAGCTCCAGTTTCCTGCCTCCTGGTTTGACCTTTCAAGCCTTCTTCTGCTGTGTCTGTGACTGTGTGACAGAAATAAAGTCAGGCAGTCCTCACCTTCATGCCCTCCCATTTTCATTTTCTCCACTTGCTGCTTTTGAGCCGTAGCTATGAGGCCCTTGACCATGATTGCAACCAAAAGTGAGTGGTTCAAATGAAGAGCTCGTTTCAAAAAGAAAATTATGCCCACATGATTCTTTTCTGACAATGTAAAAACAAAAGCCAACTTGGCCTGAGCTCTCAAATGTATTAGCTAACTGTATCTGCATGCCAATAGCAGTTTTTCCTTAAATAGAAATTATGTTGAATGGAGACTCATCCAACCTCCTGAGCAGCTTAATAGAGTCAGCAGAACTTGCAAAAACCAGCAGGCTTATCGCTAAAAAGAGGCTACCTTTGGATGGGGCTTCATCTGTGGATTCAAATAGCGGCAATGGCATTTTGGTCTCCTTAGTCCTCCTTTTCTCATGTTTTCTCTGTGATATACTCGGAGAGTGGTGCCTGGGGTTCCCTATGTCTTCATTGTTCACTGAACACATCTCCAGCTCCCAGTCCTGGGAGGAAGCTCACCTCTATACCCTGCCCTTAGAAAACAACTATACAAGGAATTAAAGGGCATCCCATTAACAGGGCAAGGGAATGGAAGCTGCTGGAATGCCAAACAAAGGAAGTGAGGTGATTCTTTCCTGAGTTCCAAACGAAGTTGCCTGAGATGCTAACATCTATCTCCCCTCATACTTGAGTTAACTAGAGCCAGGAACCTTGGTTTAGTGACAGCTCATAAAATTTGTGTGTGGGTGTTAAAAGCTCACACCTATGGTGACCAAAAGCTCATCAGTTTTCCCAAGAGAATCCAAATTTTAAATAGTCTGTCTGGCTCTCCCCTGCACCCCACCGCTGCCACCGCCTTAAATTGTCCCAGAAACACTGACATTTTGATGTCCAAGCCGTCTTCCAGACTGCCCCTTGAACCTGAAAATGGCATGAAAAGCTCCAGTGAGATCATTAATTTTTGGTCACTATAGCTTGTTATTCCTCATCCAGTAATTTTTTATTTAGGTGGGAACCTCTGTCACAATTCTTTATATTCAGTCCTCCAAAATACATCTTCCCTAAACTACCCATTCCCTTCCACCTCCAACCTTTCTCTGTTCCTAACTGCTGTCCACCCTGAACTTCTGCATAAACCACTCCCCTCACATATTGCTATACATATGCCCCTGGAAAGATTAAACTGTGTAGGGGTAGGTGTTTTTTGTTTTCTCTCTCTGCATATTTGTTCCTGGGATTTTTCCAGCCATATGTAGCCTCCACCCTTGGAAATAACTGCAGCCCTGTCTATCCAGTCAGTCTGCATAACTAAGCACCTAGGTGGAACTTCATTTAGCGATTAGGGCTATGGAGATCTACTTCTACCTGTTGACAGCGTGGGGGCCTGTCACATTCTCAAGGGCAATTAACACTTTAGGGGAAAGTTAGTCTCAGACCTAATGATAAAGTAGATGCCAGGGAATCCAAGTGGCAAGGTGTGAAGTGAGGTCGAGATTTGGAGTTGGGAAACCTGGGTTTACATCCCAGCTCTACCATTTTAGCTGTGCAACCCTGAACAAGCTGCTTAGCTTTTTTGCAAAAACAAAAGTGATAGCTCAGTTGTTGAGGATTAAATGAGGTAATGGAGAAATTGGTTCACACATAGTAGGCCCTCAGTTACTTCTGTTAATCCAGACTGGACAGGCCCAAGTAACTGTCCTCTGAGGGAATCCTCCCAGATCATAGTCACTAGATTAGATTTTTTAAAGTGCCACATCAAATGAAAGGTTCAGTAGTTTTAGTTGAAAGGCTGCCATCTTTTGCAGTCATTTTTATTCTTTCTGAAAATTTCCAAGCTGATCATATCACACTTTAAGAGGCATTTTGCTTTCCTCTGGTATTTTAATAAGTCTTGGCCTAGTCCTTATCAGCCATCACTCATTGCAAACCAGTTCTCTCTCATGCTCTGTCATGCACAGCCCTAGATGGCATCTTAGATTTTTGGGTTTTGTTGGTTTTTTTTTATTTGTTTCATCAGCTCAATTACTTAATAATGTACCTATAGTCTGTCTTAAATTTCAATCATGTTGCATTTACCTGCAGTTTGACTACACTGCTATGGACACCTAGAAACAATTACACAATTATGCCTGGAATTTAAACAGCCATTCCCAGAAGCTCCAAAGGAAAGATGGGTTACAGGATTATCTTTCCCTACCATAAGCTCAAGGATTAATTAACCAGCACTAGGGAGAAAATGTATTAAGTCATCCATATCTTAGACTAAAATCTGTGTAGCATTTCATAAGTTCTGAAGCATTTCTCATTTGTTCCTCATAATAACCCCCATGCCGCACAATGGTATTATTATCCCCATTTGATAGATGGGGAAACTGAGACCTAGAAAGGTTAAATGGCTTACTTCATTGGCCCAACTGGGGCTTAAATCCAGGTGTTCTGACTCTAGGATTGCCAGATTTATCATATTAAAACATAGAACACCCAGTTAAATTTGAATATCAGATAGGCAATGAATAAATTTTTAGCATAAGTATATCTCAAGCAACATTTGGGATACACTTGGGTTAAAAAATGTATTCATTGTTTATCTGAAATTCAAATTTAACGGAGCACCTGTATTTTATTTTGCAACCCTATCTGGCTCCCAAACTTGGCATTTAGTGTCTACTAGTCCACGGTGTTCTGCTATAATTAAAATGTAGAGTACCTTCTCTGCTCTTTCACTCTGGCAATGTGGAGTTTAGAAACCTTTTTTTTTTTTTTCCTTTAACAAAGATGCTTATTAATTTATTTTTCCCTCATTCTTAATTCTTACCAGAAAAGCTTGCCCAGGCCAAAGAAGAGAATGTGGGCTTACATCAGACACTGGATCAGACACTAAACGAACTAAACTGTATATAACCAAAACAGAAGAGTCTTGTTCCAAAAGAAACTCCAGAGCTCCGTGTCTTTCTCTTCTCTTGTAAGAAGTTTCTTTTGTTATTGCCTCTTCGCTTTGCTGGAAATGTCAAGCAAATTATGAACACATGACCAAATATTTTGTATCAGAGAAGCTTTGAGCACCAGTTAAATCTATTCCTTCCTTTTTTCAAATGGCACCAGCTTTTTCAGCTCTATTTTTATCCTTAAATTGCATTTATTCCTAAGGTAGGCAGGGTATTTCATATTGAGCATACTCTCTTAAGACTGAGGGCATTTGGTTCCTGGGAGAATAGACAACCTCACACTTTCGAAACACAGATTCTGATATCTAGTCATGGGTCAATTTAAAAGGTTGGAGAATATTCACCATCGGTCACACTATAGGAGGCCAGGGACCGTCACGTTAAAATGGGTGGGGATTTTCCATCCAGAGCAAAAAAGGGGGGTGGGGGGGGGAAGTCATAAACCAGAGAGGTTAACCTGATCATCCTGGCTCTTTTCCACCCTCCACCATGCAGAACAAACATCCTCTGAGCAGCCAGCATGAGAATGCCTGGAAAAGAGTCATAATAATTACCCAGATGTTTTCGGAATAGATAATTGATATGCTCTTCTCTATGCTTCTTTCACTCTAAGGTTGTTCTCTGAGGAGCTAATGTTTTATTCCAATAACGACCCATGCTTATCTGCTCCGATATGAGGCCATCCACTCAGCCGGAATGAATGTTGTAGAATTCAGTCCTATTCAGAGAAGCCGTATCAAAAACACTGCTAGCATCAATAATTAAGACTCTTTTTCTATAAACAAATATTGGGCAGAATGGCCCTCTCTGACAGCAAAGTAAAGATGAAAAAGTAATTGGCCTAACTTCATCTCCTCTATACTCCAGGGACTGGCAAATTGGAGATTTACTTATCTGGAATTTTAATTCCTTCTTCAGGACAAAGTTAATCAAAGACCAAGAAACTCCTGATTAAACTGGATATGGAGTATTTTGTAGACAGGGCTGCACATTTTGTCTTTGTTAGATTTCTGCTTTCTCAGTTAACATCTCAGAGCTGAAACATTCCACATTCCCCAGCAGTGTGGGAGCCAACTCAAGTTTACAATTCTGACAAAAATCACCCTGCTTCTAGCTTATCCAAATCCTCTGCCCCTCACTCCTATTTATTAAGCGTCACACTACCCAGGAGATACACTAGCAAATTGTGCAACTGAATAAAACCCACACTTTTCATTTAGATTCTTGCAACTGTATCATATGTAATAGTATCACTTTTTCTACATTTTGGTCAAATAAATTTTTACATAAACTACAATTTGTGTGAATTTTAGACCGTGTGGGGACGTACACAGCATTATGGTTTGACAAATGTAAATGGGATAGAAAGGAAAGATAACTGTACCAAGAACTCAGCAAATGTTATTTATTTGCTGTCTACCATGACTACCTGATATAAGGATTATGATCTCTATATTACAGGTGAGAGCTCTTTGCCTTAGTAACTCAGAGCTCCTGTCCTTTGTTATCCCCAATCCTGCCTGAGCCAGACTAAAAGAATGAGGAAGATTTTAATAGACAAGATAGGAGCAGGAAAGATGGTCCCTATCACTTGCGTCACGAAAGCACAAGGCCTGGCTGGGTAAGGATTTCTCTGTGTGACATATAAAAAAGAAAGAAGTAGGAAAGCTGGAAGATAGGCGGGGTCCACACTGATGAGAGCCTGAACTTAAGTTGGTCTGGAGTGGAGAGCCACTGATCAATAATCAATAAATAAAAGAAATAAATTAGGAAAATCCACTTAGCATGCATTGTCAGGAAGGACTAGAGTGGGGTAGACTAGAGGCAGGAAGATCAGTTAGAAAGGTATTTCAGTTAATCCAGGACAGTGCTTGCCAGACTGGACTAAGAAGGAAGAAGTGATCTGAAGGAAAGTAATCTTTAGACTTGGCTTACTGGATGGCAGGAACTTAAAAGAAGAAAGTGTCAAAGGTGACTGCAGTTTCACTACCTGAATTGCTTTGAGGTTTGCCTTAAGCTCTGATCTTGGGGAAGGGGGTTAGGGAATCCAAAAGAAATGAAAGCCTTTTAAGACATGAATGCAGTATGCAAACAATTTTTTTTTGTTACCAAGTACAGTTAAAAACATTTCCTTCATTTTAATTCAACATTTAGCTGACACTGTGAGCTTGTTTAGGTGGTAGAGGCAGGGAATGTCGATGAATAAAGTATAATGCCCTCCTCTAAGTGCCCTACCACTGCTAGATTGAAGTTCCTCCTCTCCCTCCTCCTCACCCCCTTGGGCTGTAATCTAATCTCAGTATACTGCTTTAGTCATCCTGGTGCCTCAGCACCTATTATAAGTATTTAATGTTTGTTAAACTGACATGTCTCAGCTCTTGGGGAGTTCCCAATCCCATGAAGTGTGGGTGGGACAAAAGGTGAGGTTAAGACCAAACTGTGAGGAATTTATCCTGCCAATAGACCATGGACGGATATTGGATAAATGTTTTAGACTAAGCTCACTGCAGGGTTGAATCTGGATTAGAGAACGATCAGGGAGAGCAGTGGAGAGATGTGATGATCTGACGAGCAAAAGAAATAGAAGAGGGCTTCCCTAGTGGCGCAGTGGTTGAGAGTCCGCCTGCC
>NW_020175432.1:1039016-1087339 GCF_003031525.2 Neophocaena asiaeorientalis asiaeorientalis
CCAAAAAAAAAAAAAAAAAAAAAAGAAATAGAAGAGCAAGGGACTTCCCTGGTGGTGCAGTGCTTAAGAATCTGCCTGCCAAGGCAGGGGACATGGGTCCGATCCCTGGTCTGGGAAGATCTCACATGCCACAGAGCAACTAAGCCCATGTGCCACAACTACTGAGCCCATGTGCCACAACTACTGAGCCTGCGCTCTAGAGCCCACGAGCCACAACTACTGAAGCCCGCGTGCCTAGAGCCCGTGCTCCACAACAAGAGAAGCCACCGCAGTGAGAAGCCCATGCACCTCAAGGAAGAGTAGCCCCTGCTCGCTGCAACTAGAGAAAGCCCGTGCAGCAACAAAGACCCAGTACAGCCGAAAATAAAATTAATTAATTTAAAAAAAAATAGAAAAGCAAGGTTTAAGAGCTATTTAGAACATCCTTAAAAACCAGGCTGTGAGGGATGAAAGAAAAGTATGGTGGCTTAGGTCTCAGAAAAGTAATTCAAGACAAGCTAGTGTGAGTACAAGATGACAAGTTCAGTTGTGGACATGATGCGTTTGAAGTATCTTTTTCAGATCCAAAGGTAAATGCCCAGGTAGTTGGGACATGGAGGGATGGCTGGGCTATGGGTTCTCTAAGAACTGAGAATCAGCAGTATGGAGACAGTAGGAGCCAAGAAGTGAATGAGATCACCCAGGAAGCAAGAACAGACATAGAAAAAGGAACATCAAGCAACGCCCCCCCACACACACACACAAAAGACTGCAGTGGAATCTGGAGAAGCAGCACCCAGAGAAGGGGAGGTATAGGTAATAAAAGAAACAGGCAAATAAAATGGGAAGTGTACCAAGAAAAGGAGAACTGCCAGAGAAGGTAGTCAGGAGTATCAAATGCCACAGAGGCTGAAGCCAACCAAGTGGTCTATGGCTCTGGTTGAAGCTTTTCCTAACCGGAGCCAAAGAAGCAGAAGAACGTGCTGCAGTTGGAGGCAGGGGAGGCAGGGGCCATCTTTTGTAAGATCCTTGGGCAAATCTCCAGGACTGACCCCAGAGGGACACATAGCGGTGACGCCACGCAGGTGGTGTGTGGCCCGTCTCTACGATGCAAGAAACCAACATGATCAAGACCTCAGCCTCTGAAGATGGTCACTTTGAGTTCAAAAACCAACTTGCCTGGGAAAGTCACTTAACCTATTTGGCCTCGGTTTTCTCACCATAAAACGGGGGTCGGGAGGGGGAGGACAACAATACCTACCTCAGTGGGTCGGGGTGGGAATAAACTATTTCATGTATTTTTTATAAGTGCTAACAACACCGGCAGGCACAGAACCAACGCTCGTAAGTATTCCCTATAATTCTCACTGTGCTAACTACCTCGGCAGGTTCCGAGGCACCCGGGGCGCGCCTGAAAGGGCTGAGGCGGACGAGACTCTGGGGTAAGACCCGAACAACCTCTACATAGGTTCGAGGGCCCTCCAGGAGTCCTGCGAGCCTCAGTACATAGCTTGGTGGCTGGAGCCTGGCTATCTCTAGGTAGGTCCCCTGGCCAGCGCCGAGGTCCCGCAGCACGTCTCGAGGGGACCTCGCTTCGACTATGACGGCGCCCCTATTCTCCTTTTCTCTTTGGTTCCCCCTGGCCGGACGCGGAGACCCCTAGACTACCAACACAGCCACGCCGCCTTCCCGCGCTCGTCCCGGTACCAACTGAGGCTGCGCGGGCCTTGAAGGGCGGGAGCCACAGACCCCACGCGTGTGCGCCCTCTGCTGGCGCCCAACGGTCTTCCCGGCGCGCTTGCGTACGCGCCACAGACCCCGCCCCCGGGTTGAGGGAGCGCGGAGCCGTTGGCCAAGCTCCCCGCCCTCCCCCTCCCATCGGGGGGCGGGGCCGCCCCAGAGTGGAGGGCAGAAGGAGGGGACACAGGCTGCCACGCCTCTGCCCTGTCCCCATTTGAAGCCCCTCGACTCCTCACCGCTGGCCAATCGCAGTCCGCCCTGTCCTGAGCGCCGGCCAATGAGCGGCACGCTCGGGCCGCTTCCGGCTCTGTGCCCAGCTCGCCCCTTCCCCACGTCTTCCCGAGACAGGCGGGGCGCGGGGGCGGGCGTCGGCCGCGGTGACGCGCGTCGGGCCGGGAGCCAATGGGGAGGTGGGATCGGCGCTGATGGACGGGCCCAGGGGCCAGTGGCGAGGCGCTGGCAGCACTTCCCGTCGGGGAGAGAGTGTAATATGGCGAAGACCTACGATTACCTGTTCAAGCTGCTGCTGATCGGGGACTCGGGGGTGGGGAAGACCTGTGTCCTGTTCCGCTTCTCCGAGGACGCCTTCAACTCCACTTTCATCTCCACCATAGGTAGCAGGGCTGGGGAGCGGCCGGGGGCGCGGGAGGCCCGGGCCGGGCGCGCCCCTGAGGGGCTGGGGCTGAGGGAGCGGCCGGGCCGGATGGGGAAAAGAGCAGAGGGTCGAGGGAACTGGAGGGGAAAAGAGCAGTCGCCTGCACCGCCGTTTGGCGGTTCCCGGGTCATGGGCGGGGTGGGCACCAGGTGCCCATTTCGCAGATGGGGAGACTGAGGCACCAACCCTCAGTCTGCTCAAGGAGTGTATGGCTTGGACGAGGTCTTGGCGCCCGTCATTTTGTTCTGTCCTCGCAGCATACCTTGAAGCAGTTCTTTGGGGTCCTTGTCTTACAGAAGTGGAAACTGAGGCACGGAGAGTTGTCCGTGGGGAAAGGACAGTGACAAGTGACATCTGATCTTACTGAGCATTTACTGTGTGCCAGGCGCTTTATGTGCATTACCACACTTTCCACACCTCTGTGTCAGGTGCTGTTATGAGTTCGTTTCACAGTGGAGGAATTTGAGGCTCAGGGAGGATACTGGACTTGCCCAAGGTCACTCGATCTACAGGTGGCAAGGATGGTATTTGTACCTGGGTGTGTCTGACCCAAAACTCAAGGCTCAACCATCCCAGAGAGATGTGAGCACAGCTGATCCACTTTGAAGCCAGGACTCCAACGCAGACCTCTCCTGCTCTTTCCTCTGGAATGTTCAGGGGTTGAGCCCCTCTCCCTGACCCTGTTTCCCCCATGAATGAATTTCTTCTGGAAGGAATGGTGAGAGGGAGTCCAGACACTTCCCCTGCACGGACTTCCATCTCACTCGAGGGTGACAGAAATGGCGAGTGACAGCCGCCTGCCCTGGGACCTGTCATCCGGAGGAGATGCCAGATAAAAGCTTCAGTGAGAAACCAAAATCAGCGGCTGCCACAGACAGCCCTGACTTCCCTATCGCTAGGCCCAGGACACCGGTTGTCACTTTGCAGAACAGCCTTTCCTGCAGGGCCAGCCCACATTGTGGTTGAGCAGAATTGGCTTGTCGCTTCCCGGTTCTGACATACACAAAAGTGGAGCAGACTTCTTCCCACACCACAAAAACAACCATTGCCCACATGAAGAGTTTGACCTGGAAGTAACACCCATCAAGCAGAGTGGCCTGTAAGCTATGCAGTCTTGCTCTGGAGTGGGGAAGCAGGAGAATGGTCCCCAAGCCCAGGAACTGGAAAAAACCTGGGGAAAGGGCTTTGCTTTACCCCTGTGTACCTTATCTTCCTAAACCCCACAATTAGCTGCTGATTCCATCCTTGCCGTCCTCCAGGAGCTGCACTTTGGAAGACACTTAGCTGCCAGATGTAAAGAGAATTGGACTGGAAATGATCGTGCCTGGGTTCCAGCTGCTGTTTGCCCTTAAACAAGCACTTCGCCTCTCCGAGCCCTGTTTCTTCAGCTTAGGAGTGGTGGTCTTTGCTTTGGCTATCGCCTGGGTTGTGGAGGATCAGAACTGTACAATGAATAGGGGGTTGTCACCGCTGCCAGAGACCATGGAGAAGAAGCAGAATGTCTCTTGTAGTGACCGCATCCTTCCCCTAGGCACATGTCTTTCTGATTCCTCCCCTTCCCTAACTCCAAGGTCAGACTTTGGGATAGCCCATGCGTCCCCACCAATCAGGAAGTGATATTAACTCCTGGTAGACTGTGGCTCGCTCTCAACCCAGACCTCAGTTTCCCAGAGTCAGAACGTTCCCAGTGAGATCAATTCAGGGGTTGAGTGGTTTGTCTGTTTTTTAATTCTTGACCAGGAAACCCAGTCTAGTCCTTTAGGGCTCTGAGGAGGCCAGCCTCCACTTGCAGATGAGGACATAACTTGGGCAAGGTCGTCTAAGGAGGTGGGCGTGGCACTCGAACCCAGGTTCCCTCCCTCCCACCCCGGGATTCTCATTACATTTGTAGCCTTCCTGCAGGCCTCTGTCTTCTAGGAAAGTTTAATTCCCCCTGGCCTTGAAGTTATGGCCTCATGACTAAGGCCTCGTAAAGTTTACACTTCCTAATTAAATTTGGTGTGTTAATAAAACCCAGGAGGAAGATAGAACAGAGTGATGCTTTGGGTTCTGTGGACTGAACAGTGCTTCTTGATTTCATAGGTCCTGTGCATCTGTGAGAGGAGCGGGGTATGTTTTAGGAAGAGTTAACACTGGGTGGCTTAGTCCTGAAATACATTCTGATGCATAGAGGTGATTCTGTATTGGCACTGAGTGTATCTCTGTATTTTCTGTATAGATCAGGGATTAAGTGGCTGTTCACTGTCTGCCCAGGTTACATTTTGCCGAAGCCTATTCTCATAGGCTCCGTCAATCAGTCATTTGTGGTGTGAACTTGGCCCCGTGGCTCCTGGAATTGGCTCTCCCCAGCCTGGCTCAGCCCCCAGCTCCTCCTCAGGGCCCCATTCATTCATTCCTTCAGAGAAGTGGTTGATGTACATGAAAGTGCTTACTTGGTAAACTGTGCGGCACCACGTCGATCCCGTTGCGCTTTATGTTTTCATCCAGCCATCTTTCCCCGGTGCCTGCTGTGCACCAGGCATCCGCCTCAGTGCGGGGGCTGCAGAGATGACTGGGATGAATCAGAGGGAAGCAGAAATGTAACAAAGCCTGTAGTCAGAGTGTCTGTGCGGGACGAGGTGATCGGCTTCTAGTAAATACGTACTCAGGCCCTGCCATGCATTCATGGAGATGCAGCCATGAATAAGACGTGTGAGTCCCTGCCCTCCTGGAGCTTATGTTCTAGGAGACAAAACTCAAATACAGGCTTATATTCCCTGTGGTCCCCAGGACAGCTCCTGAGGCGGGCAGGGATGGAATTAGCATCCCCATGCCGTGTTCTGAGGGGGTCAGGCCAGGCCTCAGTCTCAAGGCTTCACAGGTGGAGATTTAGAACCAACTCCTGGGGGCAAAGGCTGGATTTGGCTGTTACCCCTCCACGCAGGCCATTCCAATTGGCAAGTTTTGCTCCCATGTGCATGGAGCAAATGAGCAAATATACGACGTCAGGGATAGTGCGTGAAGAAGATGCAGCAGGTGAGGGGAGCGAGGATGGTTAGGAAGGCTCCCCTGAGGAGGTGACTTGAACAGAGACCTGAGTGAAGGGAGAGGGGAGCCAGATGGCCATGGAATGAAAGAACATTCCAGGAGGGGAAGGAGCAAGCGTAAAAGCCTGAGGCTGGAACACGCTTGGGCATTGTGGCCGGAGAGGAGGGCAAGAGCCATGGATGCTGAGGTGACCAGGTTAGGAGCACTCAGGCAACTGTTTTCACTTTATTCTGGGGCCCAGGAGGCGGTGGAAAGGTTTTTAACCGTTAAACGGTTTTATTGTCAGGAATTCCCAGGTGCCTTGTGGTTAGGATTCTGGGCTTTCACTGCTGTGGCCCAGGTTCAATCCCTGGTCGGGGAACTAAGATCCCACGAGCCACGTGGCGCAGCCAAAAAAAAAAATGACAGAAAAACCCCCGAAGCAGTTTTATTGACGTATAATTCAACTCACCCGTTTAAAGGGTACAAGTCAGTGGCTTCAGGTATATTCACAGAGCTGTGCAACCGTCACCACAGTCAGTTCTAGAGCATTTTCATTATGACAAAAAGACACTCCACACCCCTTGGTCAATCTCATTAATCTCCTCACATCCACGCCCCAGCAACCACTAACCTCTTTTCTGTCTCTGGATTTGCCATTCTGGATATTTCTTATGAACAGAATTACATACTGTGTGACCTTTCACGTCTGGCTTCTCTCTCACTCAGCGTGATGTTTTCAAGATTCATCCACGTTGTAGCATATGTCGATGCTTCATCCCTTTTTATGGCTGAGTAATATTCCACTGTAGGGAAAGACCACGTTTTGTTTATTCATTCACCTGTTGGTGAACACACTGGAAGGTTTGGAGCAGAGCTTAGCTTGGTGACATGGTTGAGTGTGTGTTTTGGAAGCTGGGGAGGGGATTGAGGGGACAATGGTGGGAGCCTGGAGAGCAGCCGAGGAGGCTGAGAGCACCCTGGCCCTGGGGAAAGGGGACTAAAGCCAGAGGGCGGGAAAGAAGGAGGGCAGGGTCAGGAAGGCTTCTTGGGAGGTGACCTTCCAGCAGGTCTTAAAGGAGGAGAAGTTTGCCAGGCTGACAGGCGGGCAGGGTAGGGACCACCCACAGAGAAGGAACAGCACGTGTAAATGCTAGAGGCCCACCTGCATCAGGTACATCTCGGGGCCCAGCGTCCCGTGTGCTTGGAAGGCCGGGTGCATGTGGCTGGAAGCGTGGGGCTCTGGCCCGAAAAGGGCTGTGGAGCCTGCTTCACGAGGCTGCCTCCCGGGAAAGGGAGGAGAACACGGCTTTGGCACCTGAGCTACCTGGGTTTGCCCGCCAGCTCTGCCCCTCACCAGCTTCACTCTGAGCAGCTCCTTTCTGCCCTCTGAGCCTCAGCCTCCCCTTCTGTGAGAGGAGAAAGTTCGCCGGGTGCCTCCAGATTCGTTTGCGGGATTCAGAGATTCCCACGTGCCCGGCAGGTGCTCCAGAAGCCATGGCAGCTGTTACCTGCACAGGTTGTCAGCATCCGTCCTAGACACAGCTTGGGAAATGGACTGACACTGATGTGCACTTCTTTTTTCCTTTTCTTTTCTTTCAGGAATTGACTTTAAAATTAGGACCATAGAGCTCGATGGCAAGAGAATTAAACTACAGATATGGTAAGAGTCGTTTCCTTCATTAGCCCCTCACCCAGCGAGTGCTTTGAGCCCGAAGCCCCTGGTGCCCCGTACCCTTCCCTATGACCACGGCCTCCATCTCTCTGTGACCAGCCCAGACACATCGGGCTTTCTTCAGAGGCCCCAGGAACGGTGCTCTGCTTTCTGCTGGGGCTTAGAGTCTGTGTCAGCCCCTTCTGAGGACACAGCTACCAGTCCCAGTTCTGATGTGGGCACAGTCTGGGCCTGGGCTTCAGAGCCACCTGTTCCCATTGAACTTGGAGAGAGCCCTCCTGGTGGTGGTGAAGGCTGCCAGGATAGCAAGATACCACAGCCCGGCATTTCCTTCTAAGCCTGTCAGCTCGCTGAAGAAGGCCTGACATCACTTCCTCTTTTGTCTCCTGGGGACGCCCAGGCCTCACTTCCTAATACAGAGACCCGAAATCCCAGAACTGAAAATAAGCTGAGGCCAGGCCCAGCAGTGAGACCTGTTTCTGTTCTGCTCACCTGGGGCTGACTTCCCATGCTACATAAAATCAGGGAATTTGTGAGTCCCCGTCACAGATGGTGACTCTGGTCTGCAGCCCACTGCGCTAGGAAGGCTGGGCTCAGATGGTCAGAGGGTAGGAGAGTCCTACCCTGCAGCCACATCACTTGCAGGGAAGCACGAACCCTGAGCAAAAGAGAGAGAAGTCACATTTGGGAGAGTGGCTCAGTCGTTCCGGTCCAGGCACATGCCTGCGGGTGGGAGGGCTGCCGTGAGATGGACTGTGAAGCCTCCCTCCCAGCGGCTTGTCTCCCCAACTCAAGTCTCAGAGCCTGGACACAGCCCCGCCTGCCCAGCAGGTCCCCTTGACTTCAGTTGTATCCGCCTCTGAACCTGGCTTCAGAATCGAAATCTGGGTGTGGCCCAACCAATCATACTGAGCTCCGGCGGCAGCAGCCAGTCTCTGGCTGCCTCGTAAGTTATAGGGCTTATAGGGCCGTAGAAGTTCCTCTATTTACAACACGTTGGCTCCCCAGCAGTCTCAGTGCCCAAGTCCAAAGTGACACCATACCAGCAAGCAGAAGTTTTTATTTCTTTTCCTCCTGTCCTCGTGCTTCTGCTCTTAGCAGTCGCAGTGGGGTTAATGACTCTCTTAAAATTCTTCTAGAACAGTCATAAAGTAACTGATCATAACCGCTAACATCACCTGCTATTGGCGGCAGAAAGTCAACTTAGCCCCAAATAAGGTGTGTCTGTACAGTCCAGACGTGCAGAGCCCTGCAAAGGGGGAGGTGCAGGGTCAGAGGAGGAGCCCTGGGCCCAGAGACAGAAGACGTGGTCTTGCCCTGGCTCTGCCACTGACTAGTTGTCACCTTTAAACCAAACACTGAATACCCTCCATGCCAGGAGCTGGGCTAGGCACGGGTGCGTGTTACCCAGGTATCTCCACCGTACCCACGAGGAAGGACTTTCCCCCGACCTCCACCAGGATGGCGAGTGTGGAAGTGCTTCCTAAGCCCCGCTGAGCTCGACCAGCTCAGCCCACCAGCAAGGGCTGTGTTCCCGTGCCATGTGACCAGCCTCTTCCACATACAAGGCTCCAGATTTTCACAAATAATAACATCCAACCTTGGCTCTTCTGTGGCCCAGAAACTCTGGGGAAAATCCCCAGGACGACAAGATGTAGCAGAGGAGTCACTGCCACATCCCCAGCCAGGAGACATCAGACACCTGCCCAAGCCAGTTTCCTTCTCTGTAATAATGGGGGGCTGCCTCACAGCGGGATGATAAATCAGGAGATGACCCGTGAGAAAGCTGGGCGTCCATACTGGGTAAATGCCCCTCATTCTCACTGTGACGATTGTTCTCTTTCTGTGTCGCTAATATCCCTTTTTCTCCTCATCGTTAGGGACACAGCTGGTCAGGAACGGTTTCGGACGATCACAACGGCCTACTACAGAGGGGCCATGGTATGGATTATTTTGGCGCGGGGGGGTTGTCTTTTTTTTTTTTACGTCAAAATGAACATCAGTGCCTTAGATACCAAAATCTGGATGTTTCTGAGGAGCCCGTGCTCTGGCTTCTCAGGGGTCCTTGGTCCCAGGTTAGTTTTAGGAAAAGGCTGTGTGCCCCACCTCTGCCCCCTCGTCCTCCATACCTCCCCTTCTGGCTCCAGAAACAATGCAGGGTTCAAGGAAACCTAATTCTCCGGGAATGAAGAAAGACACAGGAAGCCGGTTCTTCCAGGTGAGGTCAGAGAAATCAGAGCCAGCATGCCCCAACACTTCAGAGCGCTCACGTGGCCCGTGTCAGCCTCTGTGGAACTTGCTACTGAAAACATAAAGATCATCCAGGAGCTGACTTGCTAAGGGCTGTTGGCTGTTAACATCTGTTGCCTGCCCCTGAGGTGGGGTCATGTGATAGGAAGACTCATTCATCATCCCTCAAATTATTTTTTTTTATAAATTTATTTATTTAATTAATTTATTTATTTTTGGCTATGTTGGATCTTCGTTGCTGCGTGCGGGCTTTCTCTAGTTGTGGCGAGCAGGGGCTACTCTTTGTTGTGGTGTGCAGGCTTCTCACTGTGGTGGCTTCTCTTGCTGAGCACAGGCTCTAGGTGCGCGGGCTTCAGTAGTTGTGGCTCATGGGCTCAGTAGTTGTGGCTCTTGGGCTCTAGAGCGCAGGCTCAGTAGTTGTGGCACACAGGCTTAGTTGCTCCGCAACATGTGGGATCTTCCCAGACCGGAGCATGAACCCGTGTCCCCTGCATCGGCAGGCGGACTCTCAACCACTGCGCCACCAGGGAAGCCCATCCCTCAAATATTTCTACCGAGCACCTTCTCCGGGCCAGGCCAGAACTAGATGCAGAGGGCAACCTGGATTGGGCCAGGGTCCTGTCCTCGAGAGCCCTGAGCTGGTCATGCGCCTGCAAGGGGTAGACAGAGCAGGGTGCTTGGGGGCCGTGGGGAGTGGGAGGCAGATCCTCAGGACCTTGTTCAGCCCCCTGGGTCACGCTCTGAGTTTGGTCTCCTTACTTGGAAAGTGGAACAGAGAACAGGAGTATGCTCCAGGCAGCTGTGAGGATAGATGGCCAGCTCCCCATTTCCAGCTCCCACTGCACTCCATCCTTTCCATGATGCACCCCATCAATCAGCTATAGACCCGTTTCCTCCACTAGGCCATAAGCTCCAGGAGGGCTGGGCCACCTCTTGGTCCCTGCCACATGCACGGTGCCTGGGGCCATGCTGAATATGCGGTAGGAGCTCAGGAAATACTGATGGACAGCAGAAATGAATAGAGGCATTAAGTATTTAGAGCATCCCGCACAGCATCTGAACATAATAGAAACTCAATCATGTGGGTTGCAACCTTAGTGCTCCTCATTAAAATTAATTTACTAATTTTCCCCTCACCTTGCTTTGCTCTGGTGGGGCGGGGGCCTTGGGGCACTGGGGTCCTGGGGGAGCTTCTGCTGTATGGCCTCAGGTAGGCCCCATCCCTCTCTGGGTTGAAATAGCACCCCCTGCCCCATTCACCAAGCCCTTCCCTCCAGCAGGCAGTGGCCCCAGGTCTTGGCCATAAAGCCCTGAGTGTGGGTGCCATATCATCCCCATTTTACAGATGAGGAGGCTGAGGCTTGGCACCATTCCAGGCCCTGCTTAAATTCACACAGAGGGTAAATGTCTGGGCTGGTAGTGGCTGGCCCTTTCCAGCCCCCACATCTCAGCCAGACCCTGACGAGGCTGGACTGAGCCATCTGTAAGACCTTGTCCAGCCCCAAGATGATTGTATCCTCCTAGACCTGCGCTAACCTGCACAGAAGCCTCTGGCTGTGTGTGGCTATTTGAATCTAAACCAGTAAAAGTAGGACACTCAGCCCCCCGGCCGCACTGGCTGCATTTCAGGTACCCCGGAGCCATGTGCAGCCAGTGGAGACCATATAGGACAGCACAGAGAACATTGGCAATGTTGCAGCCCCGTCATCATCTTCGTCCTTGTGGCAGTGGACCCTTGGGTCCCAGATTTGGGGAGCATCGGGTGTCTGGTGTCTTGTTGTGAGCTTGCAAACAGATATGGGGAGCTGTGCCCAGACTGGGGCCAGGAAAATGGTCACTTGGAGCCCCGAGGGGAGCTTCACGGAGAACCTGGAATAAGGTGACACTGTTTTCCAGGGACTTCTGCTCTTTCCTGATAGAGAGCTCTGTTCACTGCCCCCGACACCGCATAGGTAAAAATCTGGGACCTTGGAATCTTGCATACCTGGTGCCAGCCTAGTGGCGGTGGTGGCAGAATCCTGGGCCATCAAAAGGGCCGGTCCCTGGATAAAGGGGCAAAAAGCCCTCAGAGCCCTGTGGCATTTCTTGCCCCTGACAGTGGGAGGCCAGCTGCTGCGCAGAGGCCCCAGTGATGCTCGACTCACAGAGTCCATCCACCAGTGTCTTTATTCACTCTGGCTTTGGCTGGAGCATGTCACACATCACGGCCACTAAAACTCCTCCAGGTCCTCCCGTCAGCAGTCTCTATTCAGTCTCCCCAAGAGACCACTGAATGAGGGTTCCCAGATGGCATTTTTGAGAGGTTGTGGCTGTAGCAGGCTCTAAGGCCGCTGTGCGTATCCCCAAGGTCACAGCGGGGATTTGGAATTGCAGCGACTCGCTTGCGCTGTCTGTGTGGTTTTGTCACACACCCTCGCCCCTGCGGTTATCTGCCCAGCACACAGGGCCCGGGTTCTTACTCTGCAAATTCAGGCAGCCTCAGAGACGTCTTGGCCAGCACCAGAGCTTGTGGATGGAGGGCTAGGCCCTTGGAGCGGGTAGAGTGAAGGAATGGAGTGAGCCGGGCCTGGGCAGGACAGCTGGGACCTTGGAACCCCGGGGCTGAGCCGCACCGGGGCTGGCGATAGTATTGCTGCAGGCTGGCTCACCACGCGTGCCCTGCGAGGATGTCCAGGGCAACACGGGGACTGTCGCAGGGTGGCCCTGAGCGTTGCTTGATCCTGATGAGGACCCAGGGAGATTTCCTAACGGGAGCCAGTGTCATCAGCTCCTTTAGAGCTGGGCTAGAATCTTAAAGGTCACCTCTTTCTGCACCTCAGTTTCCCCTTTTATCAAGTGGGGATATTTGCCTTTCTCCTCGGCAGTGGCGAGATTGTGGGCTCAAGCAGAGACGGGTTCACTTTGCAGCTATTTCAGAACCCATGGACCGTCTCCCAGCTGCTCACGCATTGGTTATGGAATCACAGAGGCCTCAGCATTGCCTGCCCCAGTGCTTGAAGCCAGCCCCGACTCCGATGGGGTTGTTGGAAGGCACATGGGCATTAGGGTCTGTCCCCCCGGGCTTAGACCCCAGTTGTGTCCTTTACTCTCTGTCGTGTGACTGGGGACGGGGACCTAGCCCCCCACCCCCCAGCCTCAGGTTCCCCATTTTCACAGTGCAGACAGTGGGACCACCCGACCCAAGCCTGTGAGACTCAGGGAGACCCAGTTGCAGTGCCTGGCTCATGGTAGGCACCAGATGAGGGGTGAAGCTGGGGTGACCAGTGGAGGCGGCCCTGGCTGAGCCCAGGAGATGACTCAGGGCAGGGTGGGGGGCAAGTGAGGGTGTGGAAGAGGCTGAGCATAGCCAAGGGTTGGCAAGAGGGGGAGCCCGGTGGGCATCAGGGCCATGGAATATAGCCTGCAGAGCAGGGGGCTGCAGGATGCGAGGCTGAGAGGTTGGCCACTGGGACCTCGCTGGCTGCTGAGACACACGGGCCGTACTTACCCTGCCAGTAGTGGGGAAACAGCAGGGCTCCTTTGTAAGCACAGGTATGGTAGGGTCTGGTCTGCGGCGTGAAGGGTCACATCAGTGGCTGAGGAGCCTGGGACACCAGAGAGAGGCTAGTGGTGGAGCCCAGCAGAAGGAAGGGCCCCGGGGATGGTGTCCTGTCAGGGTCCCTGCTGAACACCTTGCTGGGCCCTCACCTCAGAGGGCTCGCGGCTTGTCCAGAGCGTGTGTCTCTGTCTCTGCTTATTAGGGCATCATGCTGGTCTATGACATCACCAACGAGAAGTCCTTCGACAACATCCGGAACTGGATTCGGAACATTGAGGAGGTAAGGCTTGGGGACCCCTCCCATGTACAGGAACCTCCCACGCATCCTCTCCTCAGCCCTCACCCCGGAGCTTCCTGGTTTACACATGAGATCACTGAGCCCAGAGGCACCTAGAAGTAACTCGCTGGGAACAGAGTCAGGGAGACGGGAACCCACGCAGTCAACCCTGGAGAACACGCTGGCCCCGCCTCATCACAGAGCAACCCTGAGAGCCCATTTCCCCAGCCGGGCTGTCGGGTTTGGGCAACATCGAGGTGAAGGAAGAAGGATATCCAGTCACTGTGAGCATTTGGTGCTTTCTAGAGAAGGAAGGTCCTAGAGTCGGCATGACCTTTGTATCTGGTGGGTGTGGTGAGGGCATGTGTCAGGTTGGACTTTGAACTGCAGCAGAGCAGGGTTTGAGCTGGTATGAGCTCTCTGTGCCCATGCTCAGGCCAGCAGCTGCAGCTGCCTGTGGAAGGAGACCTTGAACCCTGAGGGAAGAGAAGGCGGCCAGCGCCGCCTCCCTGTCCCAAAGCCAGTGTCGTCACCTCCCTGCTCTCTACAGAGCTTACCCTCACCCTCAGAGCCTCCCTGGACAAGGTGCTTGTGGCTTGTGATGACTCACCAGGTGGGGTTCGGGTCTGAGAAGGTCACATCACAGCCAGCACCTGTGAGCAGTTGCACTGGGCCATCTCCCGATGACCCCGTTATTTCCTGGCAGGAGGCTGCACCTGGCCTGAGGAGGGGGTCCTCACACTGGCTTCTGTTCCGGCCGGTAGGCGAGAGAGCTTTCCAGTTAGTAGAAAGTTAGGGAGCAGAGAGGAGCGCGTTTCCCTGAGACCAGATCTGAGCTGCAGCAAGAAGGGCCTTTCTGATGGTCCAGTCCTTCAGGAAGCAAGGCCCACTGGGTTGGAATGTGGGGGCAGGTTGGAGGAAGGGACCGTTTTCAGGCGTGAAGGCAGAGTTAAGGGAACGCCAGGGGATGGCAAAGCACAAAGGGCTGGTGGCGGCTGAGGTCTGCGCCCACCCCCGGCACAGCCTGTTTCTGGAGCCCAGAACAGGGGTGCTGGAGCAGGGCAGAAGGTCCCAGGACAGCAGCTGGGGTCTCCAGCAGAGGAGCCAGGGAAGGAGGGAGGCGAGCAGAGGTCAATACCCCAGCCCCACTTGCCTCCCATAGGCCAGACCTGGCCGGGAGTCCGAGGACAGCCATGGTAGCCTAGTTGGCGTGGCCCATAGAGAAGCTGTCCTTGGCAGCCAGAAGGCGTGCGCTTGGTCAGGGTAGCAGCCAGAACCCTGAACTCTGTCCTGGCACTGGCTCAGTGACATAGGACAGGCCTCTCAGCCTCTCTGAGCTTCAGTTTGTCGTCTGTGCAGGGTGTGCCTAGCAGTCTTGACACCATCACTCTGATCTTGGGGGGTGGGCTACCAGTTGGTTGGTAGTCCGGTCTGACCTTACCTCTCACCTCCACCATCTGCCCCTCCCCTCCAGCACGCCTCTGCAGACGTCGAAAAGATGATACTTGGGAACAAGTGCGACGTGAACGACAAGAGACAAGTTTCCAAGGAACGGGGAGAAAAGGTAGGCATGGTGGCCGGCTTGGGCCTGGCACTGCCAGACACCTCAGGGCAGAGGGACCTCAGCGTCTGGGGTTCCCTGCATGGAGGCCAGCCCTGCCCTACCCCAGAGGGCCCCCCGATTGCTCACTGATGGTGAGGCTGGGCTTTTGGGGAGACTCCCTTAACAATCTTTTTGAGCATAAGATGACCCATCTCCTGGGATGCAGGGCTTGACTGGGCATGCAGATGAGTCGGTTGTCCAAGTGGGGCACATGCCATGGGAAGCGAAGGTGGAAAGCACACGCCCAGCCGGGCTTCAGGCTAAAGACTGAAAGCAGCGAGGGCTTCTGGGTGTGCTCTGCTTACTTCCGCACAGCGTCTCGTGGGACCCGTCGAGGCCACAGCGGGCGGAGAACAGAGCCATGGTTTGAGCCAGGCCCTCCTCCACCCTCCTGCCACGGACATTCACCACCTGCTCTCCACTGGTGGCTTGAGGGAGCAGGCCCCACTCTGTCTGTCTGTCTCGGCCCCCCTCAGGGCGCTGTGCAGAGGTCTGGGTACCTGGTGGCTGATGTTGCATGTTTATCTCCCTCCCTCGCAGCTGGCCCTGGACTATGGAATCAAGTTTATGGAGACCAGCGCGAAGGCCAACATCAACGTGGAGAACGTGAGTCCCGGGCCCACAGCGCCGGCCCATTAGGGCTAAGGATCGGGCCGCACCCTCCAGGGAGGCTCTGTCACAGGGACTGGTCACAGCTTCGGCTGCCTCTTGGACAGACGGCTGAGAGGCACTTCTTGGGCAGCACCGTGTGCCAGGCCTCTTGCAAGGCCCAGGGGGCCTGGGGGAACCGCCCCCATGTCCTGACATCAGCAGGTGCCAGCCCCAGCTGGGCACCTAGGACATGATCTCACTGGCTCTCACGCAGCCCTGGGGAGCAGGCGCAGTTTTGCAGGTGGGGAAACCGAGGCTCAGAGAGTCTCTGCGCTGGCTGGCGCCCAGGCCTGCCTCCGGGTTTGTGCTTTCGTTCACACCACCCGCACAGACAGGGTCACGAGCCCATACAGAGTAGGGCACCCTGACCAAGCCTTGGCCCAGGCCTCCTCCTACTGTCCACCAGCAGTGCCAGCCCTGCAGCTCACCTGCCTTCT
Source organism: Neophocaena asiaeorientalis asiaeorientalis (assembly GCF_003031525.2). NCBI lineage: Eukaryota > Metazoa > Chordata > Mammalia > Artiodactyla > Phocoenidae > Neophocaena > Neophocaena asiaeorientalis. The sequence continues at coordinate 1,054,828 of NW_020175432.1, forward strand.
CCTCCTTACTGCCACTCCCGTGATCTTTCCAAAATGGATCTTCCACGCCACTCCCAACCTCAGCCCCTGCGCGAGGCACAGAAGGCCCTCGCTAGCTGGCCCCAGCCAGTGTGTGCCGCCCACAGCTCAGGCCTCGCCCACCACTCTCCGTCCCTGGCCGCCTGTGCCTCACCTTCCTCCAGGCCTTTGCCACAGTCCCTACGCCCCCACCTTCCCATCAGGGACCAGCCCGTGTGGCCCCTTCCCGAGGAGGCCTCTGCCGTTCCCCAGGCCCTGAGGCCCCCTTTAGGCGTCCGCAGCACCCCAAGGTACCCTCCGCGACAGAACTTCCCACGTCACCTGGGTGTTTGCTGAGACTCTGCTTCTTGCCGAACCAGGAGCCCCTCGACTGCAAGTGCTGAGGCCAGCTCATCTCTGTATGAGGCCCGGAGTAGGGTTGGTGCCAGAGTGGGGTTTATAAGTGTTGTCCAGGTGGGGGAAGGGAAGAAACGGTCAGGAGCCTGTGACAGAGGCAGCAGCCTGGGGTCAGGCCTTCGCCAACCCTTGAAAGATGAACCTTTCACCCTACCTACCAGGCCTTCTTACTGGGCGAGGACCCAGAATGAAGCTCGTTTGGCCAAGGAGCCACTTGTCTTTCTGCCCTGCCCCTGACTGTTAGAAGCGTGGCAAAGTGGGCAGATAGAGCACAGGGGTCAGGGATGGAGAGCTCAATCAGTCAGTTAGCCACTGAGTGCCTTGAGACAAGTCACTTGGGCACCCCCTCTCCAAGCCTCAGCTTCCTCTCTGACCAGCCAAGGGTGATCCCACCTTTCAGAGTCATTGGTTTAGGGGAAGTGGTCCAGGTGGGTGGGGGTATCCCTGTAGGGGCAGGAGATGGGACTGAACAGGTGAGACCCATGCCCAGGTCTCTGTCCTAACACTGTTCCCCACACTGGCCCTGCTGTTGAGCCGCACCCTCTGTGTGGCAGTGTCTAGGAACCAGCAGGCCCCCCACCTGCTTCCCATTCCTGGGCTACTAACTACGTGCTTATTCCACAGGCATTTTTCACTCTCGCCAGAGACATCAAAGCAAAAATGGATAAAAAATTGGTGAGTGTGTGTCCTCCCCGGATCCCCACATGCACCCCTGTTGGAGCTGGCTGGCATCGCTCTCAGTGGTGTGATGCACCCCCAGGCAGATCCTGCTTCTTAGGGCCCAGGTGCACCTAGTAGGGCATCTCTAGGAAGGGGGGTAGAGTTATCGGGTGTGGTGGGGCCATCCACCCTGAACATGCCTCTCAACTACATCTTTCCTCCGTGGCCCAGAGCTGCTCAGTACCAGGCGCTGCTCACTAAGCACACAAGCTAGCTGGGGACACCGGACCCTTTCCGTCCCTCTTGGGAGCCAAGCAGGCACGAAGGTAGAGGGCCTCCTGCAGAAAAGCCCCCCAGGCAGGCCCAGAACCACGGTCCACCCCGTAACAAGGCCCCCAAGCCGGGCTCGTGTCTGACAGCTGCCGGCTTTCCATCCTGATGAGTCCAGCAGGTCGATAGCCTTTTTCTTCCTTCCAGCCCGAAATTCTGCAGGTTGTGACAACCTTCAGTGGGTGCCGGGGCCCTGAGGCCTCCAGGAGGTCCTGCCTGAATCCCTCCGCATCCACCCTTTCATTCCTTTCTAGCTTTTCTGTTTACCACATGAGCAGTTTCACAGTCCCCAGCATCCAGCATAACTAGTGCTTTCTTGGTAGGGTCTGAACGCTGAACTATATTTTGGGCATGTTAGCGGCTAAACGCTGTCGTGAGTCTTACTCCAAAGCCTCTGTTCCAGTGACCACTCTTCCCGCCAAGTGATGCTCCCTGTTGTCTGATACGAGAGCATAAAGCACTCTATTTGTGACCTGTTCTATGTCTGTGCATATAGGACTGCTCACACCATACAAAACGCCATTCAGGTAGTTCACATCTGACTTAAAATGAGTGTCATTTTCATAATTCTAAGATGCTGTGGATTGAATTGCAAGGCACACAATCAATTTAGTAGCAGCTGCTTAGCCAGAACAGAGGAGTCTGTGTGAAACCACTGTGCTTGTAGGAAGCTTTTCTTACAGTTGTGATTTTCTCAGAATTCTGTGTAAAACCACTGTGCTTGTAGAAAGCTTTTCTTACAGTTGTGATTTTCTCAGAATTCTGTGTAAAACCACTGTGCTTGTAGAAAGCTTTTCTTACAATTGTGATTTTCTTAGAATTCTGTGTAAAACCACTGTGCTTGTAGAAAGCTTTTCTTACAATTGTGATTTTCTTAGAATTCTTTCCTCTTCAATATAACAGTAAAATTTTGATTTTTAACGATCCTGCTGACTCACTCATGCCCGCCGGGAGTTACACGGAGCCTCACGGCAACACTTTGCCTGTGTTATTGATACCGGCCTGTTGATGGCCTCCAGAACGTGCTGTATCCTTCCAAGGCATAGATTGTGATGTTCACCATAATCCTTGCAGTTTCTCTTTTTTTCTTAACTAAGTTGCAAATCACCAACAGTTAAATTCTGTTCATTTCCTACCACCTTTGTTTATGTTCAGAGTTACAACCCCACATCACTTCTATCAGGCGTCTTTTTTTTTTTTTTTAATGTAATTGACATAGGACATTGTGTAAATTTGGCACCGTGTAGGCATTCAGCAGTTACTGTTGAATAAATCCAGGTTTTATCTGAGAGCTGAAAGATGAGAAGGAATTAGTCAAAGAAACAGGGCTGAACCTTTCCAAACATGGTGATGTGAGAGAAAATAGGATTTCAGTTCCCAGGGTAGGCAAGGATCAGAACAGAGGCTTCAGATGCCGGGCGACAGCACTGATGGATTTTCAACAGGGCTTGAGTTTAGGGCTTACCTCACCTGCAGCAGGGTGGAGGGTGAACTGTGGGGAAAGGTGGGGAGCCAGAGCCTTGGCACAGGGGCAGGGAGACCAGCCGGGTGAGTGAGTGGCACTGGGACCTTGAACCCAGCCACTCCAAATCCCAAGAGAGAGTACCTTTCTGCTGCCCTCAGCTGCCTCACTGATAGGTGCTCAGCACAGATGGGTAGATGGATGGGAAGGAGGCAGGGGTGGGTGAATGGAAAGAAGGAAATAGGGAAAGAAGAGAGTGAGATGGGTAAATAAGTGGTTGGAAAGATGTTGAGAGGGTGAATGGAAAGGGGTGGTTAGGTACGTGAATGAGTGATTAAAGGTATGAATTGTTGGAAGGAGTGATGGGTAGTAGATAAAAAGCAGATCTATGGGTTTGTGAAAGATGAATTGTTAGTTGGAGGGGACAGTTGGATGAATGGGTGGATGGTTGGTTGGAAGGGGATGGATGGGTGATGGATGGGAGGGGATGGATGGATGGTTGGTTGGAAGGTGACAGATGGATACATAGGCTGGCGGTTGGTTGGTTAGTTCATTAGTTGACTGGCTGGTTGGTTAAGAGACATAGAGCTCACGTTGCTCAGCCGTAACCTCAGAAAACCTCTTGTGATTTCAGGAAGGCAACAGCCCCCAGGGGAGCAACCAGGGAGTCAAAATCACACCGGACCAGCAGAAGAGGAGCAGCTTTTTCCGATGTGTTCTTCTGTGAGGAACACCGCCTTACCCTGAGCCTCGCTCAGCCGAGCTGACTGTGCCTGTCCTGAGTGAGCCCCTCACTCAGCCGGGGCCCTCCCCCCTCACCACTCCCCGCCACGCCGCGGCCCCCGGGCCCGTGGCCACCGGAACACAATCGAGAAATTGTTTATTTTGGTAACTGATCTTTTTCAACTCTGGAGATGGAAGAAGTTAAGAATCTGCTACCTTTCCTGCGACATCCACTGAACGGGTCCACGCACCGTGTAAAGCTAGAGAGAGAGGTGGAGCCACGGCACGGCCGTCAGTAGCAGCCCACACGGCAGGCCTCCATCTCTGGGCCTCGACATAGCTAGAGCCCCGCCGGAAAGCCCGTGCATGTCCCCCGCGGCAGAAGCGAGGCCCCCAAAGGCCAGTGATAGCTCCAGGGGAGCCCGTCTCTGCACCCTGAGCGAGGCAACTCACATCAGGCCCGGGAAGCGTCTGCCCAGCAAATCCAACACCCGCTTTCACCTCTTCTCTCAGTTTTTGGACAAGTGAGTTAACTGTCAAACCAAAGGGAAGCACAAATTAAGGAAATCTGAGGAAAGAAGCATAGAGTGGCCTTTCCTGTTTACAGCCAGGTTTGGTCCCGTGGTCCAGCCAGGCCTTGGGCATGGCCAGTAGGTCCCTCCACAGTCCCCACCTGAGCACTGAGGGGTCTCTGTGCGTGCCACGGTGACCCCAAAATGCAGTCACACACGGCCCACCCTCGATCGGGGCACCTACTCCTCTTCGTCCTCCCGCTGTCTCCAAATCGGACGTTCTTTTCTAGAGATTTTTATTTTTCCAGATCTGTAGTGTCAGGAGGTGATTCTCTCCTTGATTTCCATCAGCAGACCCAGGTGATCGGGAACACACGCATTCCCCCCCCCCCAACCTCTCGGACGTGGCTGAGTGTGGGGTGGCCTGCGGGGCCCGACTGCAGAGCAGTCTGGGTGGGTTTTTAACTGCCATTGCTCAGTTCTGTTTTGACATCTCTACCGTCCCATAGACTGCGGTCGGGACCAGGTAACCAGGCCAGGAGGGTGTCACCAGGGAGCCTTTCCTTTTCTTTTTTTTTGAATTAAAACCAACATACCAGCAATTGTCTGCTCTCCCCTTGGTATCTCTTAACATGCTCTGTTTACATCGATAAATGCACTTAAGGAAAACAAATTAAAGCTCATTTTAAAGTTAACGGATTTTTATGTCCACATTCTCTGTAGGTACACAGATGTGGCCAGATGTTGGGTTCACAGGATGCCTGCTATTTAAAACACAGCCCAGGTCAGCAGGGGCCTCAGGTCTGGACAAGATCAAAGTAGAGGTGGCAGGAGGAGGTGGCAAGCTGGAGGAGAAGGTCACCCCAAGCTCTGAGGAGGTGACGCATTATCAAAAGACTGACGGGGGAGAATAAGCTTCCCAACCTGCCCCCTTCCCCAAACACACGCAGCACAGAAAAGCAAGGAGGTGTCCCTCCCTGCAGCACCACTTCATACACCACACCCCCTGCTTAACCCGCTCGGTCCACATCAGTCCCCGTCATGCCACCGAGTTTCTCTCGTCTTGGTCCCTACTGCACCCATTTTGCCAAGTTGAGTGATCCACTCTGAGCGCCCCCCTCACCTCTCAGGAAGTCTCCTCCCCATGGTCCTGCTTCAGACCCACGGCACAACCAGGGGCTGAGCCTCAGTTGGGCATGATCATAGTTCCCACCTCATAGGATGGCTGTGAAGGTCCCGTGAGGGCGCATCCCAAGCTAACTGCTATCACATTGTGTCGTCATATTCATATCCATCGTCATTAGCATCATTATTTGTCTTGTGCCCCAAGAGAAAAGCTCACCTCTCTTTTCACACCTTGTCTCTAATGGGGAACAAGTCATCCAAGTAGCTTACAGCTTTGAGCTGTAAGTATTTGCCCCATAATGCCCTAAAATTCCACCAGTGACCCCCTGCAGCCAGGTCAGGTGGCATCCTTGAACTCCTCAGTCCGACCTTGTACCAGCCTCTTGCTCAGAGAGTCATTACTATTCCTTGTGTCTGAAGACTTTGATGGGGTGGCAGGTGGGGAAGCAGCTCCTCAGCTACCATCCTCTTGTACCGAGACAGATGACACATCGGCTCTTTTTCTAATTACAGCTTTATTGAGATGTAATTCACACACCATACAGTTCACCCACGGAAGTGTGCGATTCAGTAGTCTTTACTGTGTTCACAGCATTGTGCAACCATCACCAGAGTCCGTTTTAGAACATTTTTATCACTCAGTACCCATTAGCGGTCACTCCCCAGTCTCCCTCCCTCAGTCCCTGGCAACCACTAATCTACTCTCTGTCTATGGATTTGCCTGTTCTGGATGTTCCGTATAAATAGAATCGCACGCGATGTGGCCTTTTGCATCTGGCCTCTTTCACTCAGCATGAAGTTTTTGAGATCAGTCATGATCTTCATCCCTTTTATGACTGCTTAGTATTCCACTGTGTGGATGGACCACATCTTTTATGCGTTCATCCGCTGATGGATGTTTGGGTTGTCTCCACCTTTTGGACACTTTGCCTATTGTCTGTTTCTCAAGTGTGCCAAGTTTGTTCCTATCCCAGGGCCTTTGCCCCTGCTGTCTCCTCTTCTGCCAGCCTCTCCTGCATGTGGACTTCTGTGGCATCAGTCTCCCCGTGGAGTATGAGCTCCAGCATGACACGGACAGGGCCTGTTTTGTCTTCTGCTTCATCCCCGGCATCTAACATGGTGCCCACACTTGGGGCTCAGTCAGTTTTTGTGGAATGAATGAATAGAACGGAGGCATTGGAGAATGAGAGAACTGTGAAATTGCGTAAAGCCCAGAGTTGACAGAGTCTAAGGGCTTCCCCACCCCTGACATCGACAGTCCCAGCATATCCCTGGGCTGAGACACCACTGTGGCCTCCTACCCCGAGAGCCACCCCACATAGGGGCCATTGAATGTCCCAGTCACCAACTGGGGCCTCCAGTGAGAAGCCCAGACCTGACGTTGGAAGGGTAAGGGGCTGACTTCAGAGGGGCAGGGGCCTTGGAGTCTCCCAGCCCCACCATCTCCCTGCTGGTCCCCTTCTGGAATGTTCCTCTGAGGGCCCTGTTCAAAGACTGTTGGCCACCAAGAGATGGGGGATGATTCAGTTGTGACAGTCTCAGGGGAGGACATTAGTTTGGGAAAGACCACATCCCCCCTAGGCAGGTCAGGCTAATCAGGGTGGTGCCCTCTGTGGTTGGACCTCAGGGGGACATGCTGGAGGTGAACTGAAACACCCCATGTTTCTGGAGACTGCACTCTATGTAAATGAGATCCCCGATGGCCAGACTTTCTAAGTGACAAGGGTCTCTTGGACAATTCTGATCCCCTGCCCAAAGAATTGCTCTTCTCCTCGAGGTTGGGACCTTGTCCATTGGGCCGTGGAAGGCATGGAGGTTCAGAGAGGTGAAATGTGTTGCCCAAGGCAGCCCAGCTTGTGAGATCAGGAGGCCAAACTTGCATCTACCCCAGCCAGGCACAAAGGCATCAGCTTAAGTCACAGGGAAGAGTCCTGATATTTCTCTTAACTGAGCCCCATGCTGCATGCTTGAAGGTTGTCTTGCCTAATCGTCGTCACGTGACTAAGGAGAGCTATCTTCGTGCCCACTTCACAGATGAGGAAACTGAGGCCCAGAAGAGTTTGAGTGACTCACCCAAAGCCGCACAGCGAGTAAGTGAGAAACCAGGTTCCATGTGTCTCCTGTTTGAGCCTTACTGACCCACAGGCTCCAGAGAAGGCCAGCACCACCACCCCCAACCCCCGTCAACAACCCCAGGAGCAGAGGATGGTGATGACATCCATCTTGAGCCTGCAATGGGGGGGCTATCTATACCAGCTGCACCAGGGTGATAGGTCCGCAGGGAGGCCCCCAGCTCAGCCACAGGATCTGGGCCGTTTCTCTCTGAAAAGGGAGGAGGAAGTGGTTTTGCCTGTGTGCCAGGGACGGGTGAGGCAGCCAGCGCGCATCTGGGGCTAGCTGATGTGTTAGGCAGGGGTTCCCACACTCAGGGCCCACAATGTGTGTAGGGGCCCCCAAAATGTTTTAGTGTTTTAAAATCAGGAGAAAAAAATGGATACAATAATAATGAATATATAAAATAAATCCAGCCCAGGATACGTTAGTCTTGATATCAAGGAGTTTATAGAAAATAATTTTAAATGGGTGTGTTCTTTTTTTTGTTTGTTTTCTTACAGAGGAGGTCATAATGTAGCCCTGTGGCACGCAGTGAGGCCTCAGCCTGTCCAGGCTCAGTCCTGCCTCAGGGATTTTGCTTGTGCTGTTCCCTCCCCCTAGAGCACTCTTTCTGTGCAACAACCCGGCAATCAAGTTGACTCCTACCTGCCCCCCTAGCAAGCCCTTTCCTCCAGATCAGTTAGGCCCCCCTCTGCGGGGTTCTTGCAACTCCAGTTCCCCCTTCCTGACAGGCTGTCCACTGTGAAACAATGGCATTAATCATTTCTCACTTCTCTTCGTTTCTCACCAGGTTATAGATGCTGGGAGGGCAGGACCTATGCCTGTCTTGGGGTCACCTCTTTTGTTCCCTGAGGATCTGGCACACAGTAGGTGCTCAATAAAGGCTTGTCGAGGTCTGGATGGAGCAAGGGTGTCTATCCACCTGCATGCAGCTCAGCAGCTCCGTCAGACTGCAGATGGGGCGGGGGGGTAGGGGGGGGACAGCAGTGTCCTAGTCCCCGCCCAGAGCTCACCTACTTAAGGAAACAGGAACCACTTGGGGCAACGCCCCACCCCGCTGACGTGCATTCCCTGAACAGAAACCCAGGCTCCTGCAGGTGCCGGGGCACAGCCAGAGTGAGGGCCTCGGGCCCCCCCACAGGGTTCTCCCAGGTACGTGCCTATTTCTGTACCCACCCCATGCTGAGACCAGGGCCCCAAGACCCTGAGCTTCATCTCCACCCTTGAGAAGATAGCACATGGGGGCCAGGCTGGGCCTGAAGGAGGGACAGGGCTGGTGGGGTCCAGAGAGGCAGGAGGAATTTTCTGGGGGCACCGGTAGGTGACCATTGGAAAATAGAGCTGGAATTAGGGAAAGAACGTTCCTGGCAGGGGCACAGCATGGGCAAAGACATGGAGAGGAGAGACAGCTTGATCAGTATGGGGTAGAGTAAGGATGTGGGGATGAAGGGGTGAGGGAGGCCTCAATGCCAGGGTCAGAAGCTTAAAACAGTATGACTTCATTCATCAGCCAACAGCCCTGCACCCTCCTCTGTGCCCACCCAGTGCCAGGTGATGCTGGGGACCAAGAAAAATCCAAAAGAACCTAGCCCTGGACCCAGTCCTCAAGAGCTCCTAATATGGGGGAGACAGAGCCAGACAGAGACACTCCAGCTCCATGAGGCAAGGCTAGACCAGAATGGTGGGGAAGGTGAGGGACAGAGAGGGATGCCCAGGGCTTTGTCTTAGAGAAGAGGCAAGAAAGCTGCCTGGAGGGGGGATATTTTTGCTGACTCTTGAAGGATAAGTAAGAGTTCTTCCTGGTAGAAAAAAAGAACAAGCTTGTAAACATTACCTCATGCTAGGTCACTACTGGATTCATGAATGTTCATTATATACATACAGTGCTTACTGCTGTGCCAACTGTACCCTCTCAGGTAATTACCATCATTAACCCCAAATTGCAGATGAAAATTCAGGCACAGAGAGGTTAAGTGACTTGCTCAAGGTCACACAGCAGCTAAGTGAGGGAGCTGGGGTTTGAACCCGGGTTGCCTGGTTCTGATTGGGCTCAACTGATTTGTCACGCTGCTTCATTTAACATTTTTTAATGGATCTATTTAATTTCACTTGCCGCAGAATTCCTTTGGGTCCTTCCCCAGAGGGTGTGCTTGGTGTCTGTCTTCTGGCAGGAGAAAGTCAATATTGACTGGGTTGATAAACACATCCCCTCCCTGTGGAAACAGCTTGGTAACAAAGACCTTCTGAGATATTAAAAAGTTAGACCAGTGGGTGGGAGGAGAAGGGGCGAGCTGCAGTTTGGGGACAGAATTAAGGGTAAAAGTGAGGGGTCATGTGTAGACAACCCAGCAGGGCACAACCCTTTTGCTGGATTTTCACTGACTTAATACTGTTCTGCAAATCGCTGCTGTTTTCTTTCTGTTTTCCAGCTCTGTTTTCTCTGTCTTGGCTCACGAAGTCCTGTGGTACCTGAGCTTAAAACTGCTGAGAATGAGTGTGAATTAGCCATGCACCTGACAAGTTATAGGTGTGCCATCTGTAGCCACCACTTATGGTGACGACGGTGGCAGAAGCAACTGTTTGGGGCCACATCTCTGTAGTGTTTAATGAAACCATGGCAACCTTTTATGGCACCCACTGTGTACCTGCTGTTTCATTCATTCACTTATCATTTTGCCATCTCCATGTCCCTCCCAGGACAGTGATAGTTACTTAATATTTAAATAAACTCAGTTCTTAAATACATATATTTTTAAAAGGGACTTTCTAATACTTGTAGTAACGACATAATAAGAATAAAAGGAAAAGGAAAAATCCTTGGGGGGGCGGGCGCGGTTTGGGACAAGTCGATGAGTGAATGTGCATAAAGTGCCAGCACATAGTAGGTGCTCAAGAAACTCAAGCCGACTTCAATCCTGTTGTTCTGTCCAGCCTGGAGGACTTCTTAAAGGAGGAAACACCATGAGCTGCGTGAATAGAGCAAAGTTGTGACGTGGTCCAGGCTTGACTCTCTTTCCTCCCTCCCATTCCCAGGTCACCCCTCACCCCTGGAAGCCATGACAGAGGCCAGAAAGCTGCCCCCACCACTGCCTCCAAGACTGGACTGGTTCGTGCAGACTCAGGTGGACCAGCTGACCTGTGGAGGGGTCCCTGAGTGGTTCCATGGTGCCATCTCAAGAGAGTAAGGACACACCCACACCTTCCACCCTGCCCTTCACCCTCTTCCCCTGTCTTCCCCGACTCTAGGCAGGTTTTTACTGCAGAATTCTGGGCTTAGCTCAGCTAAGTGTGTTAAGAGGGTGGGTGAAAAGAGCTCTGGAGTCCCAGACTTGAATCTTGCCTCCTCCATGGACTCACTATGTGACCTTGAGCAAGTTACGGGTCCTCAGCTTTCTCTATACAAGTGGCCACCAGACCAGCACTGCCAGGGACCTGACAGGCCCCTGCCCCCCACCTCACCCAGGTGGGGATGCAACCTCACCAGTCAATGATGGCAGAATGCAGCCTCAGAATCTTTCTTAACACAGTGCCCCAAACAGCTGCTCTCAGTCCATCAGGGATATAACCAACATGCACTTCCTACATCAGACTGAGCTCTGAGGACATGAACAAATCCACCTAGTCACCCCTAGGGTCTGGCTCTAAATAAATAGCGAATAGAACATTTATTGCCACATTCTGCATGCAGGAAGTCGAGGAAACTGTGAAAGCCACAGAGAGGAGGAACTGGGCATGGTTTCTGAGTTCTGGGGTGCACCAAAAGAAATACAATGTGAGCCACACATTACAATTTTAAATCTTTTTAGTAGTTTCGTTAAAAGAGTGAAAAGAAACAGGTGGAATTAATTTTTATCATATTTTTTATTTAACCCAGTATATCCAAGATATTCTCATTTCAACATGTAATCGGCGCTAGGTCCTCAAAATCCAGCACGTATTATATGCTAAAATCACGTCTCAATTCCCACCAGTCATATTTCAAGGGCTCAGCAGCCACACGTGGCCAGTGGCCTCTGTATTCGACAGCTTGGGTCCAAAATCCCCATTCGGTCTCCTAGAAGGCCACATTGCTCTTTGTGAACCCGGGATAAGAGTAACAATAATACACTAAGTCCCCTACATACAAATGAGTTCCATTCTGATAGCGTGTTCGGAAGTCCAATTTGTTCGTAAGTCCAACAAAGTTAGCCTAGGTACCCAGCTAACACAATTGGCAATGTATTGAGTTGGCCAAAAAGTACGTTCGGGTTTTTCCATACGCTCTTACGGAAAACCTGAACCAACTTTTTGGCCAGCCCAACAGTACTGTACTGTAAGCGGTTTATAATACATTCGCATCTTTGAAAGTTCGCATCTTGAAGGTTCATATGTAGGGGAGTTACTGTAGTCAGCATCTTTGTGGGTTCTTACCAGCTGGCAGTAAGCCAGCTGCACACTCGCGCTGGATGCACGTCATCTGTCCTCAAGTGGGCCCTGAGAGTAAGAGTTTACTTTCACCTTAAGGAAGCTGAAGGTCACCAAGGGACCGACCCTCACCAGGGGTCACACAGCTAATGAAAAGCATGCTGGATTTTAAAACCAAATGCATCTAAGAGCAGCTCCTGCTTTATTACCTGTGACACCTTGATCTACCCAAAGGTGCCTCTGGGGGGTGCCTTCCAGGCATTGGGAAGGCAAGCAGGGGCTCTGAGAGATGGTCAAGGTCATCAGAGGCTTCCTGCCAAGTCTGGGAGAACACCCCTGTCCCTGAATATCTCAAGATCTGAAATAACCAAGAAAAGAAGGGGTTTTAGGCTGTTTGTTTGAAAACAGAAAAGTACAGGCCTCTCTGACTCAGGGGCACCAGTACTGGGATGACTGGTATACCAGACATCTGGCCAGTATGCTTAGCCATCTCTCTCCTGTATTTGCCCTTCCAGGGATGCCGAGAACTTGCTGGAGTCACAGCCACTGGGATCCTTCCTCATCAGGGTCAGTCACAGCCACGTGGGCTACACGCTCTCTTACAAGTAAGGCCTGGGCTAGGGGCCAGGGCAGGGACAGGAGGGCTCTGGGGCTTCCTTGGAGGAGCAAGTGGTGCTTCATACAACAACTTCTCAGTGAGCAACCAGTGCGAGGGTCTGGCCAGATATAACTGAAGAGAAGGCAGTTGCAGGTCTGGCTGTAACCAGCAGACTTGGGCCTGGTGGTAACTGAGACTGTGTGTCTGAGAACAGGAACTGCTGAGGACTCAAGAGTGGCAACTGCATTTCCCCTTACTACCCCTCTCCCCTACCATTTAAATGTCAACTCCCTGACTTCACTCAGGGGGACATGTTAGGGGAAACCAGGGCAGCCCAGCTCCTTAATTTCTCGATGCCCGATCCAGCATCTCAGTTAGGGGATTCAGCAGCACAAACTACTTTTCAAAAGGATTCCAGGCCAAAGGAATTTTTTAAATGGACCTATTACAGAGTTACCCATAGAGGGGAAAGCTTAGGCTTTTAGTCACACAGTCCAAGGCTTGGCTGTGCCACTTAAGACGCTGTGTGATCTTGGACAAGTTACTCACCCTTTCTGTTCCCCCCTCAAAGTCCTCATCTCGAACATAAGAATGCTAAAATTAATTCAGAGTCATAATGGGAGGATTAAATGAGACGTAGTAAGCACATAGTGGTCCATTAATAAATGCATCCGTTCATTAATAATGGAGCATTTATTCAGTACCTGTACCAGTTTTCATTGTTGTCATTTCTATTGATCATTTACCCCTTGCCAGGCACGGAGCTAAGCTTTTACCTGCAGTAGCTTGTTCCATCTTCACAAGAAGTCCTGAGGTCAGCCTTAGTAGCCCCATGTGATAAAGGGGGAAACTGAGGCACAGTGCAGTCACCTGCCAAGTGTCACATGGCTAGTGAGTGGAGGAGACTACAAGGGAATCTAGGCAGATGGGCTGTAGCCATGATGCTACCAGGTCAAGGGCTCGGGGATGGGGACAGAATGATGGGGAATGAGATGGCAGTGTCTCCGCAGAGCTCAGAACTGCTGCCGCCACTTCATGGTGAAACTTTTGGACGATGGGAGCTTCATCATCCCTGGGGAAGAGAGAGCCCATGCCTCTCTAGTTGCCTTGGTCACCTTCCATCAGCAGCAGCCGTTGCGGCCACACGGGGATCTGCTGACGCAGCCCAGCCAGCAGGTGAGGGTTGGGACCCTCAAGGGCCATAGCGCTCTCCCAAGGGCCAAGCCCCCCAGACTCTTTTGCTCCCTCAGTCCCCTCAGCCTCTTGTGATTCTGTCATTCTTGCGGTCCCCATTTCTCTTGTGGCCCCGCCCCTCCTGGTCCTTGTTCCCTGGCCCGCAGGCTGATTTTTTTTACAGGAATTCATGTGCCAGGTATAACCTTGGCTGATCTACAGGAATAGCATATTTCCTTATAAGACTCAGTGGGTGGGGCCCAGCCCTCACAAGCTGCTGTGGGAGGGGCATATCTCCTTATAAGGATTGATGGGCGTGGCCTAGGCCCTCAGAAGGGGCTGTGAGTGTGGCATATTCCTTATAAGGCCCAGAGGGCAGGGCCTAGCCCTCAGTAGCTGCTGAGGGAGGGGCATTCTTCCTTACAAGGTTTGTGGATGGGGCAACCTCTGAGGCCCCATTTCCAGGATCTGGGACCACAGCCCCATCCCTGTACCCTCCTTGGGACTAAGCTGCATGTCCCCTCTGCCCCGCAGAAGGATCCAGCAAATGCGGATTATAAGGATCTCTTCCTTTTCTCCAACGCATTGGCTGAGGAAGCCACCAGCTCTGCTCTTGGCCTCAGCAAATATCAGAATCCCTCCTCTTGTCCCATGGCCCCACTTGAAGAGGTATGTGACAGAAAACTGGCACCTTCAATCTGGAAGGCGGGAGGTGAGGCAGGGGGATGCAGGAGCAGAGGTGGCCAACAGCTGCCAGAGGAGATGTTCTAGAATGAAGATTAGATCCCGTAGCTCCGAGCTCAAAACTTTTCAGGGAGACTTCCCTGGCAGTCCAGTGGTCGAGACTCTGTACTTCCAATGCCACGTGGGGTGTGGCCAAAAAAACCCCAAAAAAACCAAAAACAAACAAACAAACAAAAAACTTTTCAGTGATTTCCCAAGGCACTGAGATTAAAATCCCAACTATGATCTCAGGTCCCGCTACCCATCACCAGCCCAACTTCAGCCCCTCTGCCAACCCTTCTGCTGTTCTGACACATCAAGCTAACCTCAGGGCCTTTGCATGTGCTGTGTGCTCTGCCCCCAGATTTCCCGTGCCTGGCTTCGTTCATCACTTCTTCTTCAAGTATCTCTCTGCCCAGTCACCAGACCTAAAGTAGCCCCTCTGCCGTCTCCATCACATCACCCTGTTCATTTGCAGCAGAGCAGTCTGTAAAATTTGAAAAGTCTTGTTTATTTATGAGTTTTCATGTTTCCTGCCTGCCTCTCCCATCAGACTGTGAGCTTTGGGAGGCCTGGGAATCTGACTTGTTCACCACTGCTTCTCCTGTCCCTCAGAGGACCTGGCACATCGGTGGGTTTGCAGGTGAGGGTGGGGGAACAGTCAGGGAAGGCTTCCTGGAGTAGGTGGCATAGAGCTGGGACATTCAGGATGAAGAGGAGCCAACCACACATAGAGATGCAGGGAGGGCATTCCAAATAGAGGAAACAGCACATGCAAATGTCCTGAGGCTCAGGGTGAAAAACAGGAACCACAATAGCCAATGTGTGGACAGAGTGGAGTGAGCAAAAGGGAGATTGTTGGGAGGTGAGGGGCCAGAGTCGGCAAGGGTCATTCATGCCGGGTCTTGGGGCCAGGGTGAGGTGCTGGGATCTATTCCAGGTGTGCTGGGGAGCCATGAGAGAGCTTGAGCATGGTGGGACTGATGGTGTTCCCTGTGGCTGCCAGCTGCAAGAAGGGGCTGTCTGGGGGCGGGAAGGAGGCAGGGACAGTATCCATGTGGGAGAAACTAGAAAGGGAGCCCTAAAGGTGGATCTTGCTGATGGCTTGGAGGTGGAGGGTGAGGGGAAGAGGGACAGTATCATGGTCTGAGTCCCCCAGTCATCCATTATTTGGGAAGTGATCCCAGGAGGTGCCATGAGGGGAGCAGGAAAGTGGGTCAGGAGAGAGAGGGCCACCAAAGGAGGCTGCTGTAGTGAGCAGGTTACCCCTGTGGACTCTGTGGAACACGCACGTCAGTTATCCCACCTTAGGGACAAGGAGCTGTGGTACTGATCTTCCCTTCCATCAGTCATTAGTCAAGCGCTGTCTCTGGGAGGTTTTAATTCTCTGGTACCTCTGGTCTGCAAAGTGGCCAAAGAAGTCCCCAAGGCAGAGTCCCCACTGCTGGCACTTGGGAGTGGACCTGGAGGCACCAAAATGCTCAAGACAAAGGGATGTGGATGGGGCATTGACAGCATCTGCCACAAATGACACCCAAGTTTGGGGCCTGAACAACCTGGTAGATCAGGGGTTGGCAAACTACTGCCCAAGGGCCACATCTGGCCCACTGCCTCCTTCTGTATGGCCCATGAGCTAAGCATGACTTTTATGTTTTTGAATGGCTGAAAGAAATCAAAAGAAAAATCGTATTTCATGACCCTTGAAAGTCAGATGAAACCCACATTTCCGTGTCCATAAAGTATTAGAGGAACACAGGCACGCTCGCTCACTGACGTATGATCTCTGGCTGCTTTGGCCCTACAACAGCAGAGGTGAGTAATGAAACATAGACTGATCTGCAAAGCTGAAAACATTTCCTCTCTGACCCCTTACAGAAAAAGTTTGCCAACCACTGAGGGAGACAGTGAAGCCCTTTACTGAGACAGGAAGTGTGGGTCGTGGGATCAGGCTTGGGGGTTCTCTTTGGGACTTTCTTGGCCCCAGGACATCTGGGTGGAACCCAGATCCCAGTTTCTGGGGCAGATTCAGAGCTGTGGTAGGCGGGGTAGCCCCAGGTCTCACCTGCTCTCCGTTTCAGGCCTTCACAAACCCAGTCCTGCTCCATCGGCGAAAAGAAGGGAAGCCATTGGCAGAGCCGGACGGGGCATCCACGGAGAAAGCTACTTCCTCCTGCCCCCCGAAAGCTCCTCTTGAGGAGGTCCGCCAGAAAATCTGGAGGAATCTCAAGATACTCCCCCAGACGGGCAAGAAGGTCCAGCAGGAGCTGAAATCCCAGCTGGTGGCTGCGAGCTCATCGCTCTGGGACGCCAAGCCATTGGTGGTGGCCCATGGCTCTGGAGCTGGAGCAGGGGACTCAGCCTGGAAAAATAACGTCTACACAGACCCCCAAGCTCCAAGAAACAGAGATGAGCCCTCCAGGAAAGCCTCAAGGTCAGCCAGCTGGAGCGAGACAACCTCGAGGGTCAGGGACTGGCACCAGGCAGTGGTGAGGGCCCTGTCCTCACACGTGTCCAAACCGGAGCCGAGGGGCTCGAAAGAACCACAGGACTGTCTCCCCGAGGAGTACCGCTCACCGCCACCCTTCGCCCCTGGGTACTGCTAGGTTCGCCCCGGCTCTGGGACCCTCTCTGCCGGGGGCCGTTCATACCTGGACCTTTTGCTCTCTGCTGTGACCCACTAGCCCTCAGGGACCTGAGGAATGTAATAAAGACATTGCTTGGGTCTGGTCCTGCGATTGCCAGTAAGGTGACCTGGTCATTTTAATAATAATTAGTAATAATAATAATGTTACCGCAGTGGCGTCTAGGACACCTACTTTGTGCCTAGCCTCACACCAGACCCTCCATGTTCATTATTTCTTTTATGCCTCTGAGCAGGCCCATCAGGTAGGTTCATTCTGCACATTTTGTGTGTGTGTGTGTGGTACACGGGCCTCTCACTGTTATGGCCTCTCCCGTTGCGGAGCACAGGCTCCGGACGTGCAGGCTCAGTGGCCATGACTCACAGGCCCAGCCGCTCCGCGGCATATGGGATCTTCCCGGACCGGGGCACGAACCCGCGTCCCCTGCATCGGCAGGCGGGCTCTCAACCACTGCACCACCAGGGAAGCCCCCATTCTGCACATTTTAAAGAAGAGACAGGAATTTCCCTGGCGGTCCAGTGGTTAGGGCTCCATGCTCTCATTGTCAAGGGCCTGGGTTCGATCCCTTGTCGGGGAACTAAGATCCCACAAGCTGCGTGACACAGCCAAAACAATTAAATTATATTAAATTAAAATTAAAAAAATAAAGATCCAGGTTCAGAGAGGAGAAGAGGTGTGGCCAAGGTCACATGGCTGGGGTGTCAGCACCAGGATTCGAAGCCAGGTCAGTTTGAGCCCTTTCTCCACGTAACCTAGGCACACCTCATAGAGTACATCCTTGTCTGTAACAGGGCTGTTCATGCCTTCCTCTCAGGGTTCTTGTGCAAATGGAGATGAAACTTGTGGAGGGCTTGGCACACAGTAAGCACTCCTGACATCAACGGCAGCTTTAGGAGAAGCATAAGAGGCCCTTTCCTTTAAAAAGGGAGAGGCAGCCTAGGGCTGTGGATGGGGATGGGCTCTGGAGGGAATCTTGGGTTGTGGGGCTGTGTGACCTTTGGTGAGTCACTAGACATCTCTGGGCCCGTTTCCTCATATGGAAAATGGGGAGAAGAGCAGTCCCTCTTTCTCAGGATGAACCAGCAGAATTCAAATAAAACCTAGGGCTTTAGCACACAGTAGGTGCTTAATAAATGGGGGTTAGGGCAAGAGTGGACACCCTAGAAATAATACACAGTGGAGGTGTCTGGGAGGGTCCCTGGGGGGCTTGTCTCTCTTGCAGGAATGACCACTCCTTGGATTGACTGGGGACATGGAATGGGCCCCCAGGCTGACTATAGGTGGACTGGGTATGGGGGTTCCCAAATCTGCAAGATGTAGAGGTCTGGGATGTGCAGTGAAGTGGGCCTGGGTTCAAGTCCACCTCTGCAGATGACTTCAGGTGTGGCCTTGGGCAAGTCACCCCGTTGCCTCTGAACGAAGTGTGAGTTATCCTCAGCCAACCCTGCTGGGATGTCACAGGCAGCCAATGTGATGAAAGAATGGCAGGTGTTTCCTGAACTGTAAAGCACTGTGCCAGCCTCAGTGAATAACATTCCTGCCACCACACCCTCTCCAGAGGCCTCCTCTGGTGATTCTAATGAATCAGTGAGGCGGTGAAGCTTTAGTCCCCTTGAGGAATTCAGGGATTGAGGGGGGAAAAGGCAACTTGAGTGGTCGAGGGTTGGGCTTTGGGGGGCCCTGAGCTGGGACAGCATGGGCCTGATCTCCACACCTCGCCTCTGCCCACCAAGACCCACAGTGAGGCACTTCCAGCCCTCTCGGTGGAGAGACATCCAGAAGTCACCCCTTTCCTTGTACAAATGGGGAGATTGTGGCCCAGAGAGGGTGCAGCCACACCCAGGATCACATAGTGAGGACAGAGGTTAGATCCTTGGCTGCCTCCCTCTTGTCTGCCAGGTTAAAGTTGGGAAACACGTTTTCGGAGCAGCTGTGACTCAGTGATGTGTGTTTATTCCCGGAGCCCAGGGAGACCAGATTCTACATTGAGATGAGGGGTCGCCCTGCCTTCCTCTGGCCCGGCTCCTCTGAAGTACCCTCAGATGCGGATGTGGAAGGTGCTGGGTACAAAGAGAAAAGGAGTCTGTCAGCAGGCAGAGGGTACCCTTCCTTCGTCCTTCTCCCCAACACTCCCACCAGGAGTCCCCGAGGCATGCAAGGAGCCACAGTGGGTGGGGGAGAGATAGACCCCCTCAATAAACCCCAGGCCGTGGCCTTCCTGACCCCCACAGGGGTTGAGAGCACATCATTTTGGATCAGAGTGTACATCCTGGCTCTGCCCCAGACCCTAAGTACGCGGCTACCCCTCTCTGGGCCTCAGTTTACTCCCCTGTAAAATGGGGATAAGCTGTCCCTCCTTCACTGTGCTGTAATAAGGGCTAAAAAGAGGCCAATGTACAGGGCGGGACATACAGTAGGTGCTCAATTAGTAGCAAGGGATTCATCCTGGTGTCATTATTTGTGTCTCTGTGGCGGGAGACTAGCCTTGCTTATCCAGGGTAGAGGAAGGAGGCCCTCTGGTCATGAAAGGATACCACCAATGATAACGGCCACAACAGCAACCATAAAGCAGTTACTGAGCACCTACTGTATACCAGGCACTGCTCTAAATTCTTTCCGTGTACTAGCTCAGAGGTCACTCAACTTTTCTCTGCAAAGGGCCAAATAGTTGATATTTCCAACTTTGCACAATGACTCAGCACCACCATGTAGCTCAAAAGCAGCCGTAGACACTATGTACACAAACAGGCATGGCTGTGTGCCAATAAAACTAGCAATAGACACGGAAATTTGAATTTCATACGGCTTTCATGTGTCGTGGAGTATGATTATTCTTTTATTTTCTCCCCCAACCATTTAAAAATGTAAAAACCATTCTTAGCTCACGGGAGGTACAAAAAAACAGGTGGTGGGCCAACCCCTGTATTAACTCATTTAACCCATGCTATCCACCCTACAGTGGAAGCACTGATTCTCCCCAGGGCTGCCAAGTGCTATGGTACAGTCTGTTCACTACAAAATGTTCAAGCAACTGAGGGCTGAAGTCCAACCATATTCCACTCACCCAAAGAGCTGTGTCCACCCAGAGGAGGTGTTCACAAGGTCTCTAATTATCCCCATTTTAAAGACACAGGGACTGAGGCTAGGGAGGTCGGGAAAATTCCCCAAGGTCACAAATGAATGAACAGAGGGATTTTCACAAAGGGAGTCTGTGAACCCTTTCCATAAGAGCCTCTCTCATACATGGGAACGGATTGTGCAGGGTGGAGAGGAATGTTACCTGAGGAAGTCCGGCGCCCGCAGGATCATGTTCTGGAAGTCTTCCAGGGACAGTCGCCCATCGTGGTCCCCGTCGGCCTCATCCAGCACCTTCTCACACACCAGGCTCACCTCCTCAGCGCTCAGCTCTCCCCGCGTTAGCTTGGTCACCGTCTGCTCCAGGTCCCACACACAGATGTAGTCATCATTGTTAAAGTCTGCGCAGCAGAACAGGTGGGGCTGTGGTGGTGAGGGGACACAGGGGCAGGCAGGCTGGGCCAGTCATGGGCACATCTTTTCCCTGTCTTACAGAGGAGGAAACTGAGCCACTGGAGGGAACCCAAGACCCTAGGGTAATATCTGGATCTTGCTTTGGAATTGGGCAGGGACCTGCTGGGAGGTCATTCATTCACTCAAGTATTTATTGAGCACCTACTATGTGTCAAGTGTGTGATAACTGTTATTCATTCCCTCTTTCAACAAGTATTTATTGAGTGCCTACTGTGTGCCAGGCACTGTGATAAATTTTCATTCGTTCAGCAAGTATTTACTGAGTACCTACTAAGTGCCAGGCACAGAGACAGATGGTGAACCAAAAAGACACTGTCACTGCCCTCGTGTCTCCTCAGAGAGAAAGTCAATAAGGAGTGAACAGATGAATGAACAAGAAATTAAGCAGCATTGCTCCATGAAAGGAGAGAAATAGGCTGTGGCATGGAGAGTAACTCGGGGGCATGGGTTACTTTTCACCAAAATTTCAAGGTAAGAAGGAGCCAGGGGAAAGGTATTCTAGACAAGGGCACAACAGAGGCAAAGGCCTAGAGGCAGAAAGAGTTTGGTGTGTTGGGGAAACAGCCAGGCCATTGTGGCTGGAATGGAGTCAGTAAACGGATGGGGTGGGGAGGTACCAGGGTGAGGTGAAGGACAGGGCCACGCAGGGCCTCGGAGCCCTTGGGGAGACATTTGTGATGGCAGGACAGCCCCTGGCCCGACCCGGTCTCATTCCCGCTTCCCCACCCCGGGTCCCTGCACACACCATAAATTTTAAAAGCGTAGTAGGCTTTGAGGTCGCGGGGAGCCATTTCACTCATCACAGAAAACATGTCCAAGAAGTTGTCCAAGGTCATGTGGCCATCCCCATCCTCGGAGAAGACCTGGGCAATCCTCTGACGGAAAGGGTTGTCCTAGAGACAGGAAGCAGGGAACCAATCCCTGACCAGGACCTTGGGGGGAGGGCTCTGCATGGTTTCACTCTCAACACTCACCTTCCTGGGAACCTCCAAGTACCCCTCACCAAGACTCTCTTCCTCCCATGATCCCTGGAGAGGACTTCAGGCAACTCCAATCTCCACCCCAGTGGTCTGGGTGTCGTTAACCCCATTTCCAGCTTCAGAGGCAGTCACATGACCCGAGTGAGGCCAATCAGGGATTTCCATTCACCTGGCATCCGTGATTGCCTCTGGGATGAGCATATGACTCAAACTTGCCAATCAGAGGCTGCCCTGGGAGAGTTGCTGAAAAGTTGGGGTGGAGGAACCTTATTTCTGCTTGTTGCAGAGCTTATGGGAGGAAATCTGAGGCAGCTGGTGTTTCCCTTCACTACCTCAAGAGAACAGGCTTCCTGAGACTGAAGACTCTTCCTGGGAGAAGCTGAAAGATGGAGGGAGATTCCCAAGCATATTCTCAGAGACCCTGGTTCCAGCCGTACATGATGCTAAGCCTCTCCCTGCATTTTTGTTCATGTGATCCAACCCATTCTGTCCCTCTTGAATGAGGTTTCTGTCCCCTGTGATAAAATAATCTCTATCCACAGTCCCTCACCCCAAGAGTCCCCTCCAGAGTCACAAACTATGTGTCAGACAACCAGCTGAGAAGAACCCACATTTAATAGCTCCTACTATGAAAAGAAAAACTAATGTTCCCTGAGTACTTGTCATGTCACAGGCCCTGTACTGAGCACTTTACCTGCATTATCTCATCTCATCTTCCCAACAACCCAGGGTTTAAATCCTGTCTGTGTCATGTCCTAGCTGTGTGATTATGAACAAGTGTCTTAACCTCTCTGAACTTCAGTTTCTTCATATGTAAAATGGAAATAATCACAGTACTCACCTCATAGGAATGCAGCAAGGGACATCCCTACTACTTTTTCCCTGCCTGCCCCATGGCCCAGGCATACCTTCAGTTCAGGCATGCTGCCAATGAGCTCGTAAGGAACCTTCACATCAGGGTAGCTGGTATAGTCGAGAGGGACAAGCTGGGGGGCAAGGTCCTGGTAGCGATAGAAGAGCCTGGTGTGGGGACAGAAACAACGAGAAGGTCTGGGAGATGGGTGTGTGTGGCCTTGTCCCTACTCTCTCACTCTTGCAGCTGCTTACTCTACACTGAAAGATGCTGAGTCCCCAAGAGCCATTAGCCGTGGGCCTAAGCCTCACACACACAAAGCCAGACACAGGTGCCTTTATCGCCCTGGGGACAATGCCAAGGTAAAGAGAGGACTCCAGAGCTAGGGAAAACTAGAGTGCAGGAAGCAAGCCAGGGAGGAGGAAATTCTTCCTGGAGGAGGGGGCATTGATGCTGGGTTTTGAAGCATGAGTAGGAGCTTACCAAGCAGTTGGGGTTGACAAAGAGAGAGTGTTTAAGGCAAGGTCATTCATTCATTCCCTCTTTCAACAAGTAGTTATTGAGTGCCTACAGTGTGCCAGGCACTGTGATAAATTTTCATTCATTCATTCAACAAGTATTTACTGAGTACCTACTATCTGCCAGGCACAGAGACGGATGGTGAACAAAACAGACACTGTCACTGCCCTTGGGTCTCCTCCGAGAGAAAGTCAATAAGAAGTAAGCAGATGAAAGAACAAAAAAGTAAACAGCATTGCTCCATGCTAGGAGACAAATAGCATTCACATTTAGCATTCAGAGAATCTGAGCCAATCTATGTACCTCTGGACATTATCACATCATTGGCAAGGCCTCTAAAGGCCCACATCCTCACACTTTCCTTCTCTCCCTTCACAGCGGGGGGCAGGGTTCTCTCAATGGGGCGGAGCAAACACAAAAGTCTAATATTCAGGTTTTTCAAAAGGGTAAATGAAAGACATTTTGCAAAACACCAAATGCCATACACACTACCTAGATGGTAGAGCCAGCTCTCCACCCTAATGCCCTCACCTGGTGACACCATACCATCATTGAAGCATGCTGAGCAGTAGCCTTGTAGAGACCATCCTTGATGAGTCAGAGGTCCCCAAGTTGCTAGGGACTGTCTCTGAGGGGGACAGGAGCCCCTCGGTCACATGATGACTAGGAACTCGAGGAGGAGATATCTGGAACTTCAGTCCTGGGTTCCTTCAGAGAATAGCCTGGGCTTGGGTTTGGGCTTCTGTATGGCCTTGTGTAAGTCCCTCTTCCCCTCATCCCCCTTTCCCCTCAGTAGGTCTGTCTGACAAGCGAGAAGCTTGAGGCAGACAAAATGTTAGTCTCCAACTCCTTGGGGCTCTACCCATCTACCCAGGGGCCTGGGGTCAGCCTCCCTTGTCTGAGCCTCAGTTTCCCCATCAGTAATCCAATCGTGATGGCCAGGATGACCTTGCAAGCTGTCCTCACCCAGACAATGGGGCTCACTGGTGAAAGGTGTGTCCATCAATAATGGATGTCCTGTGCCCACACAGTTGGGGCCTTGGCCCCTATCACTCTGCAGCTAAACCCCAGCCAGCTTCAGTTTCACAGCTCCAAGTTCATGGGTCGGGGCCTCTGGATAAGAGCTCCAGAGTGATGGGATGAGTGATGATGTAGAATACCCACCTGTGCCTGTCTCGCTCACACCAGGGACCTGCAGCAGCCTGGGGCCACCTTCTCACTCTCTAACATTGATGTCAACCCCACAGCCCAGAACTGGCTCTAGACTCTGCCCCTGGCCTCCCAGCCTCTTGACACTGGCCTCAGGGGGATCTTTCTAACATGCTGATCTGTATCTGCCATGCTCACACACTCTCCATGGCTCCCCACCACCTTTGGGAGAAAGGCCAAGCTTGTCAGCCTAGAGACGTGACAACAGGACCAGATGTGACTTCTCAGCCTTCCCGTCTCTGCATCCATCCACCAACCATGCACGCAATCCCCCCATTAGTGCTTTAACCCTTATGAAGCATTGAACGTGGTCAAATTGCAAATCAAGCAACGTATAGCAAGTTTCCACCTCTTCCTCCCTCCTCCCTAGACTGACCTCATGATTTCCTTCCTCGTGAAGAAGGTGCAGTCCTGCGGAGAGAGATGTTGGCTTGACCCAGACCCTGCCTGGGGGGGGGGGCCTCCTTCCTCTCCCACAAGCCCACGTCCATCGCTGCCTGAAGCCACACACAGAGCCTCCCCAGAACACTTGCTGACTGCACACCCAGGATGAAGAGATGCTGTCCCCATTTCTTGGGCCAGTAAACCAAGGTTGCCAAACCCACCGAGGGCCCGGCCCATCACGCCTACCTGATATGCTTCCAGCTGCTCATGAGTAAATACTGTTTGCTTGTTGCCCATGGTGAAGACCACTGCCAGGACCCTGGAACAAGCTCCCAAAGCCCCCAAACTCCTCGGGGCCACACCGGTCGGCAGGCTGCTGTGTACCAGTGTCTGGGCAAATCTCCCTGCCCTGGTTGTCACCTGCCCACCCTCCACATCACCCCCAGCCTGGGTGAGACTCAAGTTACAGCCGAGCTCTCTGGGCAACAGCCTGAGTATGTCCATAGCCACCAGAGCAAGGAGAAGGGCTTTGGGAGGTCACAGGGTAGCCCTCAGTGGGGAGAGCACACGTGCCACCACCAGGTGACACTGAGGTTATGGGGCACCTTTGAGAGATGGGCAGGGTGATGGAGAGGCTGCCAGCACACCCCAGGTCAAATTCCAGCTCTTTACCCACTAGTTGTGTGGCCTTAGGCAAGTCATCTGGTCTCTCTGAGCCTTGTTTGTAAAATGGAAATTATATTAGTACCTACCTCATAGAGTTGTTCTGAAGATCTAATGAGATCATTAATACAACCCCCCAAAAAATATTTGACCACTGGATACAAGCAAGCTCTAGGCACATAATGGTAAACAAGCTAGATGAGGTATGCATTGGGGATGATGATGAGGACAAGGCTATGGCTTGAGAAAAGCAATCCAATGTCTAAGTTTGGGTTCAATAACACCAGAGTTCTTTATTGGAGTACTTGTCAGAGGCTTTAATATGTTAATGTGCGCCATACATCCTCAAGGGGTAAATACAATGTAGCAGCTCCCAACCTTATTAAGACTCAGAATCCTCTTGGGCAGAAAATCTGGGAGTTGAAAGTTCCCAGCCTGGCACTCCCTGCCCTTCTCACTCTGGATCTGGCCTCCTTCCACTTTCCTCTCCTGCTCAGCCAGTTCCAGCCCCATACCCCAGGCCCCCTGAATCACTCTTGAGTCTTCCCCTTCCCTCATCCCCACTCTCCCTGGCCTGGACCATTGCAGTTCCTCCCACAAGACTCCTCTGGCCCCTGCCTCAGCTTCCATACTTTGCCCCAGCGTGTGAAGCCATCCTGTAAAATATGACTATGATCAAGCTTTAAAGACCCCCCTGAAGATGATCTTTTTGGGGGAAAAAACTGACAATACCAAGTGTTGACGAAGACATGGAGCAACTGGAACTCTTATACATTGAGGGTGTGATGCAAAATGGTACAGCCACTATGGAAAATGGGTTGGCAGTTTTTTATAAAGTTAAACATACACTTACACATGACTCAGCAATCCCACTCCTGGGTATTTGTCCAGGGGAAATGAAAACCTATGTGCACACAAAAACCTGTACGTGCGCACGAAATAGAGACAATATTTGCAAATCATGTAACTGGTAAGGGACTAGTCTCCAAGCTATATACAGAACTATTAGAAGTTTACAACAAAAAGACAAATAACCCAAGAAAAAAATGGGCAAATGTTGGGGGGAGGGAGGGATGAATAGGTGAAACACAGGATTTTTAGGGCAGTGAAACTACTCTGTATGATACTATAACGATGGCTATGTATCATTATACATTTGTCCAGACCCACAGAATGTACAACATGAAGAGTAAGTTCTAATTAAACTATGGACTCTAGCTGATGATGGGTCAATGTAGGTTCATCACCTGTGACAAATGCGCCACTCTGGTGGGGGTTGTTGATATCTGGGGAGGCTGTGCATTAGTGGGGCAGGAGATGTAAGGGAAAACTCTGAATACCTTCTTCTCAATTTTGCTGTGAACCTAAAACTTCTCTAAAACCAAAGTCTATTAAAACAAAGCAAAATGGGTAAAGGATTTGAATAGACCTCTCTCCAAAAAAGATATACAAATGGCCAGTAAGCACGTGAAAAGATGCTCGACATCACCAGTAATTAGGTAAATGGAAATCAAAACCACAGTGAGATACCACTTCACACCCACTAGGATGGCTATACTAAAAAAGACAGACAATAACAGGTGTTAGCCAGGATGTGGAGATTTTGGAAACATCATACACTGCTGGTGGGAATGTAAAGTGGTGCAGACGCTTTGGGAAACAGTCTGGCAGTTCTTTAAAAAGTTAAACTTATAGGGCTTCCCTGGTGGCGCAGTGGTTGAGAGTCCGCCTGCCGATGCAGGGGACAGGGGTTCGTGCCCCGGTCTGGGAAGATCCCACATGCCGTGGAGCGGCTGGGCCCGTGAGCCATGGCCGCTGAGCTTGCGCGTCCGGAGCCTGTACTCTGCAACGGGAGAGGCCACAACAGTGAGAGGCCCGTGTACCGCAAAAAAAAAAAAAAAAAAAAAAAAAAAAAAAAGTTAAACTTATAGCTACCATATGACCCAGCAATTTTTATTCCTAGGTGAAGAGAATTGAAAATATATGTCCACGTAAAAACTTGTACATGAAAGAAAAGTAGAAACAACCCAAATGGCCATCAATGGGTGAATGGATAAAGAAATTGCGGTCTATCCATACAATGGAATATTATCCAGTCGTACCAAGGAGTGATGCACTGATTCATGCTATGACGTGGATGAACCTCAAAACCATTATGGCTGAGTGAAAGAAGCCAGACACAAAATGTCACATGTTGTATGATCCCATTTATATAAAATGCCCAGAACAGGCAAATCCACAGAGACAGAAAATAGATACACGGTTGCCAGAGGCTGAGGGAGGGGGAATGGGGAGTGACTTCTAATGGGTATGGGGTTTCTTTTTGAGGTGACGAAAATGTTCTGGAATTGAATAGCGGTGAATGTTACACAACATGGTGAACGTACTCAGTGTGACTGAATTGTGCACTTTAAAGGGTGACTTTTATGGTATGTGAATTGTATTTCAGCTTAAAATTTTCTTTGTACATAAATTTTTATAGCAGCCTTATTCATAACCTTCAACAACGGGAAAAAACACAAATGTCCTTCACCTGGAGAATGGATAAACAAACTGTGGTTTGTCCATATGATAGAATACTACTTAGCCATAAAAAAGAATGAACTATTGATATGCACAATGTGAATGAATCTCAAACGCATTACGCTTAGTGAAAGAAGCCTCACTTCCTTCAAGTGAGTCAAGAAGACATCTACCAGATGATTTCATCCACTCATGTGACATTCTCAAAAAGACAATACTATAGGAACAGAAAATATATTAATGGTTGCCAGGGGCTGGGAGGTGGGAGGAGGAACAAGGGAATTTGGGGGGTGATGGAACTGTTCTATATCTTGATTGTAGTGTCGGTGACATGGCTGTATTCATTTCTGAAAACTCATAGTACTGTACACAAAAAGGGTGAATTTTATTGCTGGTCAATACATTTTTTAAATGAAGACAATAACAAAACTAGTTTTTAAAGACCTCCTTGCTCCCCATTGCCTCGTGGTTGAAGTCCAAATTCCTATGCCTGACCCCATCAAACACTTTGTGATTTGGTTATGTAACTCCCCCCCCAATTAATTAATGATTGAACATGTACTGTGTGCCAGGCGCTGTCCTAGGTCCTGGTAATACATTTGTGGAAAAAAATGAGTTTCTGATCTCATGGATCTCACATTCCAGTGAGCAAGCAACCAAATAAACACATAATTAGTCAGGAGGGCTAAGTTCTAAGAAGAAAAATAAAACAGGGCAGACATAGATAGAGATGAGGGTGAGCTATGTAGATGAGGGTGAGCTATGAGGGTGAGCTAACAAGATTAGGAAGGGAAGGCACCTCTGTTGGGGTGACATATGAGTAGTGACTGGAAGGAAGTGAGTGGGAAGTAAGCTGTGTGGGAAGAGAGTCCCTGGCAGTGGGAACAGCAAGTGCAAAGGCCCTGAGGCTGGAGCAAGCATCACACAGTTGAGAGAGAGCAAGCCAGCCAGTGCTGTATGTAGGGGCTCAGCAAGCACTAACTATGATTAAGTTAATTAATAACGGTTAATTAAGCTGCTGCTCATGTCTGCCATTAGAGGCTGCTTCTCTGATACACCAGCTCCAATGATGGAATTTTTTTCTTTTTTGCATTTCCAAGAAATCAGTTTTCATGGTATAAATAAATTAATTTTATCTTGGCATAGATCAATTTCAGCTTTATTATGTTAAACTATATGCAACAATACCTTATAGTATATCCTGGACTTCAACCATGAGGCAATGGGGAACAAGGAGGTCTTTTTAAATCCCCTTATAATATAGGCTATAGGACTTCCCTGGTGGCACAGTGGTTAAGAATCTGCCTGCCAATGCAGGGGACACAGGTTTGATCCCTGGCCTGGGAAGATCCCGCATGCCACGGAGCAACAAAGCCTACGTGCCACAGCTGCTGAGCCTGTGCTCTAGAGCCTGCGAGCCACAACTACTGAGCCCGTGTGCTGTAACTACTGAAGACTGTGTGCCTAGAGCCTGTGCTCCGCAACAAGAGAAGCCATTGCCATGAGAAACCTGCGCACTGCAAGAAAAGTAGCCCCCGCTCTCCACAACTAGAGAAAGCCCACGTGCAGCAAAGAAGACCCAACACAGCCAAAAAAAAAAATAATAATAATAATATAGGCTGTAAAACTCAGAATCATAATAACAATACTGCATGTCACTAATCACCAGGGAAATGCAAATCAAAACCACAATGAGATATCACTTCACATCTGCAAAAACAAAACAAAACAAAAACACACAAAAAACAAGTGTTGGCAATGACGTGGAGAAATTGGAACCCTTGCACACTGTGGGTGGGAATGCAAAATGGTGCAGCCTCTGTGGAAAACAGTATGGATGTTCCTCAAAAATTAAAAATAGAACTACCATATGATCCAGCAATCCCACTTCTGGGTATAAATCTAAAAGAATGTAAATCAGGACTTTGAAGAGATGTTAGCATTCTTATGTCCATTGTAGCACTGTTCACAGTACCCACAATATGGAAACAGCCTGAAAGTCCATCGATGAATGAATGGATAAAGATGTGGTATATATATAAACAATGCAATATTATTCAACCTGTAAAAAGAAGGAAATTCTGCAATATGTGACGACATGGTTGAACTTTGAGGATGTTTGCTAAGTGAAATAAACCGGTCACAGAAAGACAAACACTGCATGATTCCACTTATATGAGATATCTAAAATAAATTCTTGGAAGCAGAGAGTAGAAAAGGTTGGCAGGGACTTGAGGGAGGAAATGAGACGTACTAATCAGTAGGCATAATGTTTCAATCATGCAAGATGAATAAGCTCCAGAGATCTGCTGGACAACATTGTATCTCCAGCCAACAATAATGTAGTATACACTTTGATAAGAGGGTAGATCTCAAGTTAAATGTTCTTACCACAATAAAATAAAATAAATAAAATAAAATAAAATACATTCAACTACCATACAACCCAGCACTTGCACTCATGGGCAACCCCCAGAGAAATGAAAACGTATATTCACACAAAAACCTATAATGGCTATTTTATTCATAATAGCCCCAAACAGGAAACACCTCATTTGCCCTTCTTCACTGTAATTGAACCAAACTTGGGTCTGCTTGCCTGCATGCAGCAAATCCAATCTACTGACACCAGGTCTTGCTGGAGGAAATTTCAGTGTTTTTTGCAAGGTGCCCAAATGCAGGGCCAAACAAGAAGAATGGGCAGCTCATTCTCAAAAGACCTGAACTCCCGGATGGCTTTCAGGGAAGTGTTTTTAAAGGCAAGGTGAGGCAGAGGGTCATAGGGTGCGGGATCAGCTCGTGTATGTCCTTTTGATTGGTTGGTGGTGAGGTAGCAGAGCGGTGTTTGGGGAATCTCAATCATCAACCTTCTGGTTCCAACCGGTCTGGGGTCTACGTGCTGGTGGTCAGCATGCAGTTAACGTCTTCCATCTGGTAGGGGTTTTAGTATCTGCAAAACAACTCAAGGATATGGCTCAGAATATTATCTATAGACCTTGAGGAGGAACCAAAAGTCCCTTACTTTGTTTAATGGCTAAACTATTATTATTTTGTCTCACTTGACTGTTTTCTTTTGTTTCTGCACCTTCTCACTTCTCTGGTTAAGTTTGCTCTTTGGAACTTGGGGAAGGCGTAGGAGGCTAAAGCTTGTCTACAAACAAGAGGTGGAGGACATGGGGTGTGTCCCCAGGAAGGCCCTGCAGGGTCCTGCTCAGTTTCATCATCACATCATACCAGGAGCTATATACCATGTCACCAACAACATTGGCTTTGATCACTTGGAAGGCGATATGTCCCATGTTTTCCCACCATACCCTATGTTTTTTCTCTTTCCATACCCTATTCTTTGGAAACAGTGTGGATTGTCTTACAGAAATGCTCCTTACAGGAGTCCTTGATGGCACAGAGGGAGATGTCATGTGATAAAGCACAGGCATTGACAACCTAGAGTTGGAAAGTGATTTTGAAGAGTATACTCTGAATATGAAGACATTTAGGAAGCCTTAACTGATTCACTGGTTTTCTTTGTATGTATACACAGCAGTAGCATATAATGAAAATCTCGAGACTCTTCAAAAGGATATAAAATAAAAATTGTAAGGAATCAAAAGCACTGTGTCATAGTTCACTTGTCACATTTTCCTTAGAACACAAATTATCAGTGGGGGTAATACTGCCCCCAAGGGGGTGAAAATTGGTTTGCGGGGAGGAGGTGACAAAAAAAATCTTAGATATTTCAGTGGTTTGTGGCCCTCCAAAGCTTAACCCTCCCTTGCAAAATCTTATTCATCAGCATTTAACTTCTCTAATTAAATTAAATTAAAATGGTCTCTTTAGGGGGGAATAAGTGGGGGGAAATGGTTGAAAAACACTTTCTTAAGGTTTATAAAACAGTGATGCATCTAATTTGAGCGGATGGCCTCATAGTGGTTGACAAAAACAAGGATCAAACAGTACTCAGTGTGCATTGGATTATGTCTGTGCCTCAGTTTCCCGACCTATAAAATCAGGATGGTTTACATAATAGGGTGGCTGTGAGAGTAAATTAGATGATCTCCATATGAGTCCATATAAAGTATTAGCTGTTATTGTTATCATCATCATCACTCCCATTTTATAAAAGAGGAAAGAGAAGCTCAGAGAGGTCAGACCACTTGCTCCAGGGCACACAGCCTTGGAAGTGCCAAAAAGGAGCTCCAAGGCTGCTGGGTTGGCTTGGGGAAGACAGATTTCCACACCTGAATCTTTCCTGTCCCTCCCTGCGGAGTTGATTCTGTCGTGGACAGCCCCACAAGTAAGCTGGCGCCACTTGGTCGCCCCCATTCACTGGCACAGGGAAGCCCCTTCTTTCTTTTTCTTTTTCTTTTTTTAAAATTTGTATTGGGGTACAGTTGATTTACAATGTTATGTTAGCTTCAGGAGTACAACAAAGTGAATCTGTTATATATATATTTACAGCCACTCCTTTCTTGGCGATCTCATCAATTCCGGTTCGCCAAAGGTTGAGCCTATGGCTGGAGAATTGGGCAGCGGTTTGCTGCCCCCTGCAGGTAGAATGGGAAATGGCAGGCATCGTGCCCTCCTTTGTCGACCCCCTCTAGATTTGGGGGCTCTTGCTTCTCTCTTCTTTTTTCTCCTCCACCCCCATAATGCCCTCAAAAAATGTCCCTGGCACAATT
Source organism: Neophocaena asiaeorientalis asiaeorientalis (assembly GCF_003031525.2). Taxonomy (NCBI): domain Eukaryota; kingdom Metazoa; phylum Chordata; class Mammalia; order Artiodactyla; family Phocoenidae; genus Neophocaena; species Neophocaena asiaeorientalis. The sequence continues at coordinate 1,087,068 of NW_020175432.1, forward strand.
TGGGCAACAGCAGTCCAAATTTAAATGCACAAATGCACATACTCTTGGACTCAGCAATTCCACTGCTACAGATTCAGGCCAGTTGCAAAACTCAGATAAGATTTGTGGGCACCTAGGTGGTCATTGGTTGGGGAGGGCTTCACTCATCCACAGGACATCCAGCTTTGAGGAAGGTGGGGTGGAAGTGTACCTGCTGTCTTGTAAAGAGCTTCAAGACATTTTGATAAGTGAAAAGCTGAAGGCAGAAATAAAAGAACATCGCAAAGATATAT
>NW_020175432.1:1087542-1155778 GCF_003031525.2 Neophocaena asiaeorientalis asiaeorientalis
TTGTTTATCCCTTTGGAAGGAGGTGGGAAGGGAAGCTTCTACTTTTTTGTTTTCCTTTTTCTTTCTTTCTTTTAACCAGTTTTTTTTACTGTGTGGTTTTCTTACACGGAACATGTGGATTTATACATATATCTTAATGTCAGCAAAGGATTATGGGAGATTTTGGGCTTCTTCCCTGTTTCTCTTAGTGTTAAAATCTCAATGATAAAAATTTTAACTCAATACATGAAAGCAGTCACAGTATTCTCATGGGGCAAGGGTCAGTGACAAAGCAAGTATAGAATAAGATCTCATTTTTATTTTTTAAAATTATAAATAATAATAGACTGAAATAGAAATCAAAACACTAACAGATTTTTTTTTCTGTATGGGAGCGATTTCTACTGTCTTCTTTGGGTTTCTCTGTATTTTTTTCTATTACGTATTCCACAATTAATGTTTGTATATCTTTTGTAATCTGAAAAAAAATAGATACACAGCATTGTGAATGCATTTAATGTTGATGAGTTGTACAATTTAAAGTGGTTACAATGGTAAATTTTATGTTTTATGCTACTTACCTGGTTGGTTATTGCAAGGTTACTTTTCTTTAGGCGATGGTAGGAGTCTATCAGGCAGATGACCTAACTAGTGCTGACCAGGCAATTCCTGATTGACTACTTTGAGATTCCATTTCTGGAAAAGCCAAAACTGTAATTAAGTCTCAGTTTGGTGATGTGGCACTTAGTATAAGTGACTCCATTTGAGGTCTTTCCATTTATTGATCTGAGGCTTATTTACTACATAAAGTGAGTTTCCTCTGTGTCACATGAAAAAATGAGAGGAGAGCCATGGGGCTGACAGCATTTTCATCCAGGACAGAGGAAGATGATCCACACTGAAAAATAATAATGTTTAAAAGAATGGAAGGGAACAAAGATAGAACTGTGTTTTGGTTATGACAATAGTTCTACTTATTCAACAAACAAATTACTTGTGATATCAGGGAATTAAAAGCCCAACTCACTGGAGTCCCAAGTGTTATGACACTATTAGATCAGGTTTTTTGGTACACCTTCTGCAACCATATTCTCTTATCACAGCCTCAAAGCCAGAGTGGCTGAGAATCAACATTTTATTCTGAGGAAAACCAAATCTTGCTACAATTCTACCTCAAGAAGCAAAGGCATCTGGAGTGAGCCCAAGAGAAATGAGAAATATGTCCATACAAAGATATATACTATGTTCACAGAAGCTCTATTCATTATAGCCACAAACTGGAAACAACCCAGATATCTATCCACAGGTGAGTGGATAAGCAAATCAAATACATTTATATATAATTGTGTTACCGAACCAAACTTGGGTCCGCTTGCTTGTGTGCAGTAAAGCCAATCTACTGACGCTGGATTGTGGTGAAGGAAAGTGTAGCGTTTATTGCAGGGTGCCAAGCAAGGAGTCCAGGTGGCTAGTGCTTAAAAGGCCTGAACTCCCTGAAGGCTTTCAGGGAAAGATTTTTAATGACAGTGTGAGGAAGGGGGATTGTGGGGTATGTGATCAGCTCATGGACCTTCTTCTGATTGGTTGGTCAGGAGGCAATTGGGAGTCAACATCATCAATCTTCTGGTTCCAACAGGTCTGGGATCTATGTGCTTGTGGTCAGCATACAGTTAACTTCTTCTACCTGGTGGGGAAACCCTCAAAGGGTATGGCTCAGAATATTATCTGTAGCCCTTGAGGAGGAACTGAATGTCCTTGACTTTGTTGTTGTTTTTTAAGTATTTATTTATTTTGGCTATGCTGGGTCTTAGTAGCGGCATGCGGACTCTTAGTTGCGGCATGCGTGCAGGATCTAGTTCCCCAACCAGGGATCGAATCCAGGTTCCCTGCATTGGGAGCGCAGAGTCTTAGCCACTGGACCACCAGGCAAGTCCCCTTGACTTTATTTAATGGCTGAACTATTATTACTTTGTCTTCCTTTCTTTCTCCATTGTCTCACTTCTCTGATTAAATTTACACTTTGGAACTTGGGGACAGCCTAGGAGGCTAAAGCTCTTCTACAAACGAGAGGCAGGCAGAAGACATGGTGGGTGAGTGGGTGGGGAAGGGTGTGTTCCAGGAAGGGTCCTACTCAGTTACAATGGAATAACACTTACCAATAAAAATGCAGTACTGTTATACCCAACAACAGGAAGAATCTCAAACACACTATGCCCAGTGCAAGTACTCTAACTCAAGAGAACACATGGTTTATGATTCCACCTATATGAAACTTAAAAAAAAGACCATTATGACCTATAGTGAGAGAAAACAAATTTGGAGTTACCTGGGGAAAGGGATGGAAGAATTAACTGTAAAGAGGAACAAGGGAATTTGGGGGTGAAGGAATGTTCTTTATCTTGATTCTGAAGGCGATTACATAGGTGTATAAATGTGACTACACTCGTGGAAGGCTACAATTTAAGTGGGTGCATTTTACTGTTTATAAATTGTACCTCAATTAAATCGATTTTTATTTTAAATACCACGAACATATATTTCACATACTACCGTCATTTACCAAAAGCTGAAAAACTAAGGAGTACTTACAAAATTAGGTTATCTATTGAACCCTCAAAATATGGCAATAAAGGAGAACAGAACATTCAAATACGCGCAAAACACTCAATAAAACGTTGGGTTTTAAGAAACCGGTGCTTTGCCAAAAAGGCTTCCCAGATTTAGGTGCCCAAGGCGGGGGAAATTGGAAGTGGGCGCCAAAGCCGGAAGTGTGGCAGGAAACAGGAGGCAGGAAACAGGATGCAGAAGCTGGGGACGCGCTTGACTCTCCAAGTCCCCCACCCCCCCGCCAACCCCGAACCCGGAAGTGTGGCCCACGTCCAGGGCAACTACGCATGCGCACAGACTAGATCGGCCAATCAAAACGAAGGAAGGCGGGCGTTCGGGTGAAAATCGGGAAGTGTGGCCTTTTTACGTTCCGGACGTTAGCCGAGCGCCATGGAGGCCTACGAGCAGGTCCAGAAGGCGCCCCTGAAGCTGAAAGGCGTGGCAGAGCTCGGAGTGACTAAGCGGTGAGTCTCGAGAGGCTGCCCCTTTGAGCCTCTTCCTGAGACCCCGGAGCGTAGCCCTCTGACCCGCCGTTACCCCGTCTCCCCTCCCAGGAAGAAGAAAAAGAAGGACAAAGACAAGGCGAAACTGCTGGAAGCGATGGGAACAAGCAAAAAGAACGAGGAGGAGAAGCGGCGCGGCCTGGACAAGCGGACACCGGCCCAGGCGGCCTTCGAGAAGATGCAGGAGAAGCGGGTAAGGCGGGTGGGAAGCCTAGCGATGTCCCGCATCGATGGCCTGGGTCTCCTGGGGTGGATTCGGAGGCAGGACCCGGAGACTCGTAACCGAGGTCTACACCAGAACGCTCCGGGGAGGGCAAGCGGGCAGTGAGGACCTTAATTCCGGGGAGAAGATGCTGCGTGAGTAAGAGAGTAAGAGTCCACGGTCGGGGAGCTCCGAGGACAAGAAGGTATTCTGGCCGGATTGGACCGCAGAGGGGAGAGCTAGAGACCCGGCTTTGGATTCCAGTGCTGTCGCTCGTTTGACCCGTAACACTGGTCAGTGACTCACCTCTTGATGCCTCAGTTTCCACATATGTAGGGGTCAGAATCATGCTTTCTCCTAAGAGGGATGGGAACTTTGGATGAGGTAACGTGGGCAAATGGCACTCAGTCTGGCATAAAGTCAGTGCTCAATGGATATTAGCTGTTGACATTAAACGGGCATACTCACCGCTGTAGGTCACCACGAAGTGTTCCCATGACGACTTTGGCGGCTTCAAATACGTTGTATGTTCAGGCCCTGAAAAATGATTTCTCTTAATATTAAATACTTAATAAATTTGGGTGGCGACGGGTAGGAGAGGTCAGCGTAGGATAGATACGTTCAGCCCATTATGTTTGGGGGGAATAATCAGTCTAGGTCAGTGGTTCTCAACTGGGGGCCATTTTGTCCCCCACCCCCAAGAAGACATTTGGCAATGTTTAGAGACATTTTTGTTTGTTACAACTTGGGTGGGGCGGGGGTGGGCAGGGATGCTGCTCAACATCCTGAAGTGCTTGAGACAATGTCCCCCAGAGCAAAGATTGATCTGGCCCAACATGTCAGTAGTGCCCAGGCTGAGAAACGCTAATGGTGGTCTTGGTGATTTGGTCCAGTAACGTCAGGAAAAAGTTAACTCATTACTCTCAGGTCTAATTGAGTCATAGGAGAGAAAAAAGAGAGAGAGACTCACTGGCTTTGACATGACAGACCTGCGTCCCATTCTGTCTCTACCACTGTTGGTGGTGTAACTCTGGACAAGTTGGCTCACCTCCCACATCTTAATTTCTTCATCTGTAAAGTGGGACTCAAGTCCCAACCTCATAGGTGGTGAGGATTTAACAAGTGAATGCACTTAAGCCCGTTCCTTAAGGTTATAGTCAGAGGCAGGGCTGGGACTTTACTGCTGGAGTTGGGGTGGAGAGGGGGAGAGGCTCATGCAACCATCAGAGTGACTAATAATGGCCCCTCAGAGTAGGGCAGCAATAGTGGAGGTGATGGAATGTATCGGGTTTGGGATAGGTTTTGAAGGAAGAACAGCCAGATTAGCTGATGGGCTGGGTGTGGGCTGGGAAAAAGGAATCAAGGACGACCAAGATTTTTGGTGGGAGAAGCTGGTGAGTGAAGGTGCTGTTTTACTGAAACAGGAAGAACTGGAAGTAAAGCAGGCTTCTAAAGTGGGGGGATCAAGATCTTCGTTTTAAAAGTTAAATTTGAGGTGCCTGTTAGAAACCCAAGTGGAGAATTCTCATGGACAGTTCGATACCTGAATCTGCAATTGAGAGGAAAGGTCTGGGCCCAGATCAACATTGGGGAATTGCTCTGGGGACTGCATGAGATCCTTTGAGGAAGGATAGTGACAGAGGAGGTCTAGGATCTGACCCCTGGTGATCAGAGGGTGGCAGAAAAGAAATTGCAGAGGAGCACAGGACGGAGGGATACCAGGAGAGAGTGTGTCCTTAGGAGCCAAGTGGAGAAAGTGTTTCAAGAAGGAAGACGTGATCAGCTGTGTCATATGCTGGCAGGAGGTCTAGGCGGGTGAGCACTCAGAGCCCTTAGTTGGCATTTGGTATGAAAAGGAGGAAAGGCTGATTAGAGTGGATCCAAGTGGGGGCAGGGAAAGGCAGAGATGGAGACAAGGATTAGAAATAAGTCTTGGGAGATGTGCTGTCAAAGGGAATGGAGAAATGGGCCTCTAGCTGGAGGGTAAAAGGTCAAGGTGAAGTTTTCGTTGTTGGCACTGAATACCAGAAATACTCCTGAGGGTTTGGTTTGACCCAGCGGAGGGAGAGAGGGGGGCAGGAAGAGAGAGAGAGAAAGAGAGGGGAAGAGAGGGAGGTACATGAGATGGATGAGAGAGAAGGGAGCAGGTGTGGACAAAGCGAGGTACAGTTGGGAAATGCAGATTCCCTTGTGGAAGTGTGTTGGATTGAGCACAGTGGGCTTTATAGGCTGGACAGCTCCTGGAAGGAAGACTCCAGCCTGGTGGAAAGGATCAGAGCTTGGCATTTCCAGCCCCATCACCCACTGTGCACTCTGGTCCTCATTTTCTCTTGTCTGTGAAGTGGGGTTTGCAACAGCACCCATGACACCCTCTGAACTTGGTGCGTGGAGTGAGAAGAGGGAGGGCAAAGCCCCCCCAAAGTGCCTGGCATTGGTGACAGCTGCTCAAGTCAGTGTGGCCTCTTGTGAGGAGACACGGGCCTCACGTGGGCTTACAGCAGCAGGAAGGGGCAGGGATGGACAAGGCAGATACTTCAGAGGGAGAGGGAGTGTCAGCCAGGTGGGAGCTGACTGGACATAGAGGGAGATGAAGAGGCAGCAAAGGAAAGAGGAGGGAAAGGGAGGGGCAGTCAGGGGGCAGTCTACAGTATATCTCATGCTTTTGTGGGTTGCCTGGGCTTAGCTGGGTGGTTCTTCTGCTGGCCTCCCTTGGAACCTGGTGCAGTCAGATGGCAGCTGGGGCTGGAGGCCCATCTGGGCTGGAAATCCAAGATGGCTTCACCATCACGTGTCTGGTGCCTCATTGCTCCTCTATGGCCTCCCTCCCCACATGTCATCTCATTCTCCAGGTCCTTTCTTTGCAGCAAGGTCATCAGACTTCCCGAATGGTGGCTAGCTTCCAAGAACACAAGGCAAAACCTGCTAGGTCTCCTTACAGCTTCATCCCAGCACTGGCACTGCATTCTGTTAAGTAAACGGTGTCACAGGACCAACCCAGAGTCAGTGCGACAGAGGACTGCACCAGGGCACCAGTACCAGGCAGCTCGGTTGGTGGGGTGGGGTGGGGCACCAAAGTGAGTCGGCCACAGTCACCCAGCTAGTAAGTGTAGAGCCAGGTGCGGCCCCAGGTCTGCGTGGCTCTGCATCCCATGCTCTCACCTCATACCGGGTATAATTGGTGTTAAGCATGAGGGTAGGTCGTGGTGGTACAGGGTGCATGTTCCAGCATCATACTTGTCAAGGCCATCTGGGTCTTGTAACCCTCTTGGGTCTGTGTCCTGTCACTCAAGCACCTACTCTGTGTCAGGCTCTTTACCTTCCTCATTTATCATCCTTCCTCAGACCCCTTCTGAGGCTTTCTTTTTCTGCAAACTGGGAATGCAGTCAGTTGCCCAAGGATGCAGGAAGCACATGTACAGCTCCCAGCAGAGTCTCTCTCCTTAAGTCAGTGCTAGGACGTTTCCCGCCACTCAGACCAAAGGGCAGCTGATGTGAGTTCCCACCGGGGTGTGTTATGGTCAGGCATCCCTGCTGGACCCACCTGAGTGGGGTTGAGGGAGGGGTGAGGTGTTCACCCTGAGACCTCCAGCCATTCTAAGTGTGAGAGCCAGGCTGGCTGGGGGCTCTCAACTTCCATCATGTGCTGGCCTGGGCTGCATCAGGCATGTGACTCACCTCCATTTCTCTCCTCTCTTCAGCAAATGGAAAGGATCCTGAAGAAAGCATCCAAAACCCACAAGCAGAGAGTAGAGGTAAGTCATGTGCTGGTGGGGGAGACTGAGCCATGTAAGGACCAGGCTGGGCCCAGAGGCTAGGAGCCTGGTAGAGGAGCCATTGGAGTGTTGGTGGGGGTGGGGGGGGGTGCTTTACCCAACCTCCCCAGAGTCATATAAGGGCAAGGCCAGGGTTCAGGCATCTATAATGCCTGGCAGGGTGGCTTTGAGAGGAATGGGCTCACTGAGGAGAGACAGGATGTGGAGAAGTGGGAGTGGGCAATGCTGCGTATCCCTAGTGCCCTGCTTGGGTCTGTGCTGACATGGGCTTTCTCCTCGGCTTTTCCAGGACTTCAACAGACACCTGGACACACTCACGGAGCACTATGACATTCCCAAAGTCAGCTGGACAAAGTAGCCTCCGCTCCTGGGGTATGGAGTGGCATCAAGGAGAAGCAGAAGGCAAAGTTGGGGTTATATTTGGCGCCTTTGGTATTTTCCAGAAACATTCTTTTACACACATCCTTGCATCATCTGCTGAGACAGTGCTTTTCAAAGCTGTATGTCCTCATTCTGGAACTTGATTAAAATAAGACCGTCCTTTTACTCTATTTTGATTTCTCAGTAGCACATAGAAGAGAAACATTTTTAGTTTGGAAAGTGTATCCAGAGATTAAGGTTATTTCTGTGTAAGTGCCATGGAAAAGTGGTTTTACCCCCGAGTTGTATCTGACTCTTTGACAGCCAGCCAGCTGGTTTTGCCTGGATGAAACCGACTCCAGAGGACAAGGAGCTAATGCCAGCATGGCCTGCAGCATGTACACCCCTGTAGGGCCCTGCACAGGCTGCCCTTCCAAGCTCCCTCTAGATTGGGGCTTATGCTCTCCCATCCAGGGGTTGGGGAAGCCACTTGCAGCTACGGTCTTCAGTCTGCCCCCTCAGCCTCCTGGCCCGTGAGACAGTACAGCCAGGGAAACAGAACAACCACCTAAGGCAAGGATGGAACATACACCTTGTCCCTTTCTAAACCTGTGGCCAGCATGTAGCCTCTTCTCCCAGTATCCCCATTCCAGACATGCCTAGTGGGTGTTGCCATGGCAGGCATTGCCAGTCAGGCACAGCATTCTTTGTGATGGAACCCAGACACAGCCTGCCATCGTACCCTCAACACTGGGCTCCAAGCAGCCCCCGTATTTATTCAGAGTTGGCACATAACATGTTTGGCGTTACTGGCCTAAGGACACCTCGAGGGTGATGGGACCGAGGCAGACCCCCAGCACAGACAGACGTGAGTGTAGTCGAAAGGAAGGACTCAGGTTCCCTTGCTGGAGAGCCAGGATCTTTGAAGGCCTCTGTATACCCACCAGATAAGGATCAGATTGCATATGCTGTTGGGAAAAAATGTGTTGACATAGATGCTGAGAGAATAAGAAAGGCAGAAAACAAAACCATGTGTTGGGTTTGGGACTGTCATATGTGAAATGCAGAATAAAACAAAGTTATTAACTGTGAGTCTGAGTATAATTACAGGCTGTTTGACTACCACTAGAAACACTGCCTTTAGGATTATCACACACAAAGAATGTGTGTACCACAAAACAACTATTCTCCCTCAATTTGGAGAAAATTAGATGACATGTGTTTCCACCTGGGGTTTGCAACCCACCTAAAGGAGGTGACATACTCTCTCGTTAGCATGGATCCTTGCGGTGGATTCCCCCACTGACTGGTAGAAAGGCACTTTCAGGCCTTCGCCATCCATGAGTCAGCAGTTGGGGCCTGTGAGCGTGATGCGGTGGCGCTGTGAAGAGCCTGCTTCGGTAGTGGGGAAGACAGCTACTCCAATTCTCCCTGCCCATCAGATCACTCCAAAACTGAGTGGCTGAAAACAGTGGAATTTCTCTCTCACAGTTCTGTGTATCGACCAAGCTCAGCTGGATGGTTCTGCTCCACGAGGTGTAGTTTAGTTCACGTGTAAGTTACATTGACTTGCCTGGGGCCAGAACGTCCTCTGGAATCTCCCTTTACATAACCTGTTCCATCGCCAACACAAGTCATCGCCAGACCCACTCTGGGAGGGAATTACACAGGGCACGAACACCAGAAGATGCGGTTTATTGAGGGCCATCACTTATAGTCTACCACAGTGGTTCTCAAAATCTGTATGTTAGGCTCTCCTGGGGAGCATTAAGAACTACTGATGCTGCCCGGGGTGGGGTTCCGTCATGAGATTTTTCAGAGCTCCCCAGGTGACCCCAGCATGCAGCAAAGTTTGAAAAACTCTGGTCTAGCACAATCAGTATGGTCTTTTCTGAGATGTCACAGAGGTCAAATCTGACTTATACATTAACTGCCAAGAATGAAATTCAGATATGATTCAAATTCCTTCCTCCGCATATGGAGAAAAGAAGGTTACAAGTAACTTATGTGTAAACAGTGTTTACTGTGACAGTACTCTTGGCACTTGGAAGTCTTTGTTTCCTCAAAAGACTTTTGTCCTCCTAGCCCCCCGATACTGTATTACACATCTAAAATGCCCACAGCAAGCCTGAAAAGAAATCCTCCATAATGGAAAGGGTTGCCTCTCCTGGGTGGCTTTTCTTTTTGCCTTATGCTTTTTGGCATTTCCTCAGTTTTTCTTCAGTGAGATGTACAGTTTTGTAGTTAGAAAAAAGACATGTTTTTCTAAAACATTGCAATAAATTGGGCAAGGTATGAGGCTAGGCACGGTAGGATTTCTTAAGAGAGAGTTGATGTCAAAAAGCCTCAGTTGGCTGCTTTGTGGAAGAATTCTTCCAGCCCAGGATTCACTTGATAACCTTTAAAGATTCCAGTTTTCTTCTCTGGATTTTCTTGCACTTACATCTCTACCCCAAGTAGAGGATGTATAACCACAGAGTTGCAAAAACTATCTTTGAAAACCCCAAGTGGAGGTAGTAGAGAAGATAAAAGAAGAGAGAGGCAAGCAGCCTGGGTAAATGGTTCTGATACTGCAGGACTGGGCCCAGGGCACTGTGATGGTTCATTGGGACAGAATGCAGGCATTTCTCCAAAGGCCGAGTATTCATAAAAGCAAATGAGATATAATTCAATTAGATTAATTAGGGTCACAGTTTGCATTACCCACAGTGACCACTAACTACAGAAATAAATCACCTGCTTTTTGCCTAGGTTCAGTGGGGTGTGGCTTTCAGGAGATCATTTCAGGCAATAAACTGGCACACTTGTCCACTGACAATCGTTGACACTGACAGGTGACAGGAACTGACTATTGATACGGCTCAATTGCCAGAGTTTAACTTCTTTCCAAGTAACCACCACCTTACCCCTCCCTATAAAGGGTATCACAATTGGTGACTGTATATTTGTTTTCGACTTCCCCACCAGGCTATGAGTTCCATACGGCTGGGCCCCAGCTGGGTTCAACCACAAGGATCTCTTACCTAACTTGGCCCACAAAGTGGGGTTTTCAGCTGCAGGGGCTTCGCCCAGTCAGGCAGCTAGAGTGCCCTACCTCAGTCTGCCCGGCCCCGGCCCCGCCCCTCTCGGCTTACTTCCGGGATGCTTGAGGGAGGAGCGGGAAATTAGGGCGCATTGGACTTACTGCGCCTGCGCACCCTGCGCCCTGCGCCGGCGCATTCTTGGCAGCTCGTTCCCGGCCGGACATAACGGTCCGCGCGAGGTTCCCCGGACCGGAAGTGGAAACGAACTGTCGCGGGGCGCACCCGGCCTGGCTCACCGCCTGGCAGTCCCCGCTGTCGCCGTCGCCCTCGGCCAGTGCCGAGGCTTTCCGCAGCCACCATGTCCGCCAGTGCCGTCTACGTGCTGGACCTGAAGGGCAAGGTACCGAGGGCGCCCCACCTTCCGCGTTGCCAGGCAACTGGCAGGGGCCTCGCCCCATGGGGACCCACCCTGTTGCTAGTTAACCGGCCAATGGGAGCCATCCTGGTCTTAGGCAAGGAAGCCGTTTGGCAGCAGCTGAGGCCTCCACCCTGTTGCTAAGTATCCAGGAAGGGGTCTTAGGTCCGCTTTAGTCCTGCCTCGTTGCCAGGTAACCGGCTGCAAGACCCTCATCCCCCACCCCTGTGGGCTGGCGGCCCAGGCCTCCGTGGGGGCCGGGGAGCGCGGGCCGCAGCCCGCTTGGAAGCCAGGCCTGGCGCCGAGGGGCTGCACGACCCTTGACCAGAGGTGGTGAGGCGTTGCGGGGACAGTGTGCCCTCGGGCCAGTCCCGCCCTCTGGGAGCGCAGCAGCTTATGTTTATTCAGCGATTTTTCTGTGCCAGTCCCTGTAGGGATTTCTTAACGTTCACTGTGACATTGAGTTACAAGGGTCAGGTGAAGTGGGTGGTGGGAGTGCCATTTAACAGAGGGAGAAACTGAGGCACAGAGAGGCGATGCAACCTGCCCAAGGTCACACCGGTCACAGAGAAGTGGCAGGTCTAGGAGTTGAACCCAGAATCATTTGTTCATTCAGCTGATATGTGAGGAGCACCTACTAAGTGCCAGGCAGGGTGCTAAGCTTTGGGCTGCCTTTGGGGAGCAAAATCAGAATCAGTCCCTGTCCTTCTGGAGCTCACAATCTGGTGGTAGAGGGACATTGATCTCAAAAAGCACAAATAAATATAAATTGCAGTGGTGGAGCAGTGATGATATAATAGGGAGAGTCAGCCTCTGCTGGGGGTCAGGAAGGGCTGCCCAGGGGGAGTGACAAACCCGGCTGAGACATGAAGGAGGAATTGGACATAACTAGGACTTGGGTGCCTTTCCCAGGGGTTTTTGGGAAAGCTTCATAAAGGAGGGATCTCAAAACTTTTCAGAAGTGACCTGCTGCCTTCCCCCAAGTCCATCCCAGCTAGAAGCCAAGAGACCTCTTGCATTGGGGAATAACAAGAATAGGGCAGAACCAACAATATTAAACAAGCCCCACATCAGTGAGTGAGAGAAACACGGGTGTTGGGCCTAGGTGAAGTGGGCAGGAGTTAGCTCAGAAGCAGCAGGGAGTGAAGAGGTGAAGTGACTGTCCCTTGCTGCTCCATTCCCCACCCCCAGCACTTTCCCAGAGTCCCTTAAGTGGGTTGCCTGCCTTGGATGCCACCCAAAGTCAACAGCTAGTGAGACCCAGTACTAGGCTCCCTTCTTCAACCTTCTTGGAGGCAAAGAAAGACACAGGGCACACCAGGGGCTGGGAGGGTGCAGTGTTCCCCAAGTCTTTGTAGCACGTGTTCTTGTTTCCTCCCTGGCCACTGTGTCACCAGAGGTCCTACAGGCTGCCTACTCAGATCACTCATTTCTTCAGCAAACATTTCATGAGCACCTAGTAGGCAGCAATTCCAGTGCGGACCATCGCTCTGTGACTGAGGAGTTAGAGCTGAGCTCAAAACCTGTCTCTGCTGCTCAGCTGCATGACGTAGGGCGAGTGTGTGAACTCACTGAGCAGACGCACCAGGCAGGCTCAGCACCATCCATGGTCCACAGGCCATGTTAGTCCCCACGGACCTTGAGCTCTGGTAGAGGAGGTGCGTGGAAGCTGACAGATCCAAGCAGACACATGGATCCGAATGGCCAGATCCCATTAGCCACAAGGACAAGGCCCCAGGTAATGCAGTTACCCATCCTCAGTTTGGGCTGGCGGGAAGAGAAGTGTTTACAAAAGGCTTCCTGGAGGAGGGAGATGCCAGAGCTGGGAAGGTGACCAGGTGGCAGTCAGGTGAACGAGGAGGTGTCACAGTGGGCCTGCTGGCCCTGGCAAGCCAAAAGTCCTGGGTAATGCTGGAGCCTGGAGGATGGCACCAAGAGGGCCGTGGGTGTTGAGGATGTCCAGACGGGAGAGCAGGACAGAGGGAACCACTTTGATCCCAAGAAGGAACAGCCACCATAAGGAGACAATAGCCTGGAAGAAGCATGATTATACGTGCCTTTCAGGAAGCTCCTGAGGCAGCTGTGGGTTTGCCTCCCATCCTCAGTGACCATCACGCCATTTATTATTCCACTCCCCATGGACCTCATGTTTTGAAAGTTTGCCTTCTGCGCAGACTTCATTTAATAAAAAATAAGGTCAGGGAATTCACAACCACACATCTACCTGCCAGCCAGAGCCTCTGATGACCGAGGAAACCAGCGGGGCCACATTCAGCTGATAGAAAGCCCTCCATGGATATTTCTCTGCCCTTATCTTTCTTGCTTCTTTGCAGCTTCTGACACCACTACTACGCTCCTCCTCAGCAGGCTTCTGTTGGCCTCGAGGTTGCAGTGCTCTCTATTTTCCCCGTTTCTCTCACTGACTGCTGCCCCTCCCCTTGGACGTCAGCTCCTCATGCTTGGGCCTGGCGTGCCTCCCGTACTGTTGTTCTCCTTGAGGCAGGCTTTGATTTATGTCACTGTGCCAGTGACTCTCAAATTTGTTCCAAAGTCCAGAGCACTTATCTGGAGATCCACAGGCCTCCAGGACACCTTGGAGGTCTCACGGCCACCACAAACTTGGCATTTCCCTAGATGAGCTCCCTGCCACCTGCCAGCCCTGCTCTCTCTCCCCATCTCAGTGATTGACACCACTATCCATGCAGCTGCCCACATTGGAGACATGGGCATTATCCTGGCCTCCTTTTCCTCACTGCCATGTTCACTGCACAGACTTTACTGAGCAGCTACTATGGGCCAGGCTCTGTTGTGGGTGCTGGGACACAGCCGTAAACGAGACGAAAGTGGTCACTGTTCTCAGGGAGTGTTAGACTCTGGTAGAAGCGACAGATGATAAATGAGGATACGAATATATAATGCAGTGGTAATGTGGGCAGTGAAGGTAAGGTGGGCTTGGGAGTGGAAAGGGGCAGGATATGATCTTAGCCAGGGTGAGCAGGGAAGACTTCTTGGAGGAGGTGCCATCTGAGCTCGGGTCTGAGAACCGAGAAGATCTAGGCCAGGGCACTCTGGGCAGAGGGAACTGCAAGTGCAAACTCCCTGAGGCAGGAGCAAATGTAGATGGCTTAGAGAGAGCTAGGGTGCTGACCAGGATGGCTGGAATGGGGTGAGCCCGGGGAGCATGGATGGAGAGGCATTGGAGGGGCTGTGAAGACATGTCATGGGGATGGACTTGCAGTTTGTTCTGTATGAGGGGAGGCTGGGGTAGCAGCAATTTAAACGAGAAGCAATCTGATCTGATTCTGTCTAAGAACACCTGTCTCTCTGCGAGGAAGGAATTGTGGGGTCAAGATCAGCAGCAGGGCTTGAGGATTGTCCCCTCATTGTTGCCTGCCTCCCTCCAATCTTTCCTGTCTCCTGCCTTTGTCCTGACCTGCAGCTCTGAGGCTGCCCCTACTCTACCTAAGCAGTGCTCCTAGGTGTGCCCACATGGGCTGCACCCCTAACCCCATGGCTTTAGCCACACTGGTCCCTCTGCTTCTATCCTGCCTGTCCCCTCAGGCCTCAGTTTGAAGGTCATACCCTTGCAGAGTCTCTCATTTCCCCCTGACCAGCTGTCTCAGTGCAGGGACCCTGTTTGTCTTGGTCACCCCTGTGTCTCCAGGCCCAGCATGCTGTGTGGTAGATGGTATGAATGAGTGGACCTCTCTGCAGCCTTGGTGATGAAGGTGAGCAAAATAAATTGCTCCCTGCTCTTTCCTTTGAACACACTGGGGGCCCGGGGACTCCATGCCCGTGGCATCCCCCAAAATTGGATACATGGGGTAGAAGGTGGGCTTGGGAAGCCCAGGAAAGCAATATTTATCAAGCAGAAGTGGCCCTGAAGGGAGTGAGAAGTGGGGTTAGAATCCTGGCTCACCTTTGTTCGCTGTGTGACCTCAGGCAGGTGGTGCCACCTCTCTGGACATCACTGTCCATCTCTTTAAAAATATCAGTCCTGCTTCATGGTGGGGGGAGTATATGAGGCAATATATACTCCTGGCAAAGAATATATGAGAGGGTATGTGGGAATCCCTGTGCCAGGGCCTGGTCCAGGTACCCACAAGCTCACCCACTGGGTGCTGAGTCTCTAAGAGGCCTTCTGAACAGCAGTGAGGGCACAGGGTCCCTTGCCCATAGGCCACAAAGGAGAAACTAGAAAAGGAAGGTTCTCTCTCGCCTGCTCACTCGCCTGCTCGCGCGCTCTGTCTCTCTCTGGCTTGTAACAGTAAGACAATGTATCTTATGAAACTACAGGTTCTGAGGCAGGCGGCTCCCAGGCTGGTCAGCTCTGTGGTGTCATTCTCAGCATATTACTGAGTTATACTGCCAGCTGTCCTCATGGACACACAAGAGTGGCAGCAGCTCTAGGCGGCATTTCCAAATGGGGCCTTGCTCAGAATGGCATGGCTTCACACCTCCTTTTTCATTCCTTCAGGGAGGTGTAACTTCCATGTAACAGACTGTGTTTATTTAAAGCATATAGTTTGATGAGTTCAGTCATTGTGTATACCCAGGAAACCATAAACACATATTCTATCACCCCCTAAAGCTTCCTCACACCCGTCTGTATCCAGCCTGTCCCCAGGCAGCCACTGATGTGTTTTCTGTTACCATTTCCCAGGATTTATTTATTTCAGTGGAATCACATAGATATGTTCTTCATTGTCTGGTTTCTTTCACTCGGCTCAGTGATCCTGAGATTCTCTCATGCTGTTGCCAGTGTCAGTAGTCATTCCTTTTCATAGCTGAGGAGTGTTCCATGGTGTGGCTGGACAGTTTATGTCTCCATTCACCTGTTGAAGGACGTTGGCATTCTCGCCAGCCTGAGTCTATTTAAAATAAGCTGCTGTGAACATCCATGCATGCATCTTCATGTGGACGTATGGTTCCTTTCTCTTGGGTGAATACCTAAGAGAGTAATGGCTGGGTTATAAGCGGGATTATAACTTTCTGAGAACCTGTCAAACTTTACCAAAGTGGTTGTCCCATTTTCCTTTCCTATCGGCAGTGATGCTTCACATCCAAACCCACAGGCCATGAGAGAGAGATGAGGAGAAGAGCTTCTCTTCAGGCCACAGGCAGGTTCTAGTAGATGTGAACACTTAGCAGTGTCCCTCTCCTGACACAGACAGAAGAGCAGGGCTCATTAGCACAGAAAGGCTCTGAGAAGATCTGCAATGAGAGCCTATGGGACATTGTTTAACCTGGCATCTCCCGAGTGACGCGGTCCTGGACTCTTGCCCCATAGCCCCCCTCCACGCTCCCTCTGGGAAGATTCCCACTGGCCCCTGTGGAAGTTCACTTGGCGAAATGCTTTCCTTGAGGAATCCCCTGGGGGATGGAGATCAGATGGCCCTTTGATGGACAGGTGTGTTTGGGGTCCCTGGAGGGAAGGAAGCTGGTGCGTCTCGCCTCCCACCCCAGCCACCCGCTGGTGGAACTCAAGATGAAAATGTCTTCCCTGTCTTCCACCTCCACCCAGGTGCTCATCTGCCGGAACTACCGCGGTGACGTGGACATGTCGGAGGTGGAGCACTTCATGCCCATCCTGATGGAGAAAGAGGAGGAGGGGATGCTGTCACCTATCCTGGCCCATGGGGGAGTCCGCTTCATGTGGATCAAGCACAACAACCTGTATCGTATCCCTTGGCTAGGGGGCTCCCAGGGGGCCCCTGTGTGGACATGTGTGTTCATACACACACACGGGCAACTGAGGGCTGCCAGCCCCTGCCCCGGCTGACCCAGGGCTGGCTCAGGCCAGTGGGGGCCATGAGGCACAGCCCTGTCTTTCTGGAGCTCCCTGCTGCCCAAGGATGACCAGTGTGACAGAGGTCCAGGGAGCCAGGAAGGGTTCCCTGAGGAGGTGACATCCTGGAGGAGACCTGCAGGAAGGCCAGGTGTCTGCCAGCCATGGGAGTTGGCCGGCACGAGGAGCACTAGCCCAGGTGAAGTCTCATTCCGAAGCTGTAGTGGGGGGTGACCGGAGCCCTGGAGGGGGTTGCATGGTAGGAGCAGGGCCCAAGTGGTCAGCAGGGTGTGCACTGCAAGGCCTCATAGGAAATCACCTTAAGTGTGTTGGGAAGTCTTCGGAAGGTTTCAGGCAGAGGGGTGACATGGGCACGTTTGCATTTTCTGAAAGTCTCTGGCTGCTGAGTGGATGCCAGACTTCAGAGATCAGAAGTGGACATAGGGAGGGGTGGGGAGGCGGAGGTTGGCGTCCAGGTGGGCAGGGTGGTGACCTGGATCATGAAAGGTGGTGGGATACAGAGGAGGGGAGAGATTCCTCCCAACCCTGCCCAGATCTCAGAGCCCCCCATGCTCAGGCTCATGTGGAGACCTGGCTGAGCCAGTTTCCATCCGTGAGGTCTGACCAGCCCCCCATGGCTTTGGTCAGGCACATTCTGGTATCCGCACTGCTGCAAGAAGGGCATGGCTTTGCAGCACACAGCCCTGTTCAGACCCAAGCTCCAGTAGCTATGTGACTGGAGGCAAGTCCTCACCTTGCCACAGTCCAGTGAGAGCAGGACTGTTAGGGTCCGTTGAGCTGGTGCATATGATCACATCCAGCAGACGTGGGTTCTGTCCCCTTTCCCGTGTTCACGGAGACACACAGGACCTCGCTAGTGCAGGTGTGGTCCACGGGCCCAAACAATCCCTGGGAGCCTTTTGGAAATGCAGAATCCCAGATCCCATGCAGCCTTGCTGGGTCAGAATCTGCATTGTAGCAAGGCCATCCCTAGTGATTTGTGTACATGTTACAGGGTGGGAGGTGTTGGCCTGGGACCTTCATCCAGTGCCCTGAGGTCTGGCTCCCTTCATCGTGCCTCTGTTTCTTCACCCCTCTCAGGAAGGCCTCAGGGGCAGCTCTGTAGAGTATGACAGGTGGCCTGTGAGCCAAGAGTTGGCTATCTTGGAAGCTGCCCTGGGTCTGGGCAGTGGTTGCCCGGGTATGGAGAGGAGGGAGGGGCAGCTGTGTCAGCACAGCAGGAGCCGTCAGACCAGTTTCCAGTTGGGCCCCAGTGTCTCACGCATGGGCAGCCAGGGAGGAGACATCGAGGGCTTGCCCCTCTGGGTGCCAGTGCCAAGCACACCCTGCCTGAGTTCCTGCCTGAGTTCCAGCCTGAGTTCCATCGTCAGGTGGCAGTTTCCAGCAAGGCCCAGCCATGAGGGTCAGAGGTGCCCTCTGCCCCTCCTTAGAGAGCACCTGGACGGCATGTTGCCCGGGCTAGAGATGGGAAGCCAGCACTCCTTTGACTGGCCCAGCTCCATTTCCTGGGGCCCTGCGCTGGGCCAGCTGAGGCAGGAAGTGAGGTAGAGGCAGTCCCTTTCTCCCTCCCAGAGCTCACAGCTTGGCACTGGAGCGGCACAGGCTTGTTGTGAATGGCCAGGGCTCAGTGCACAGGAGCTGGCCTCCCTGGGTGGCTTGAGGCCCTTTAAGGAGAGAGGAACAGGAAGTGCCCAGTATACACTGACCCCAAGAGGTGAGGACATACCCCGCACCCACCCGCCGTCCCCCGCCGCCCATCAGAGGGAGTGTGCCAGACACTTCACATACATCACCTCAGTAAATCCACCCTCAGGCCCCCATCATACTAGTGAGAAAATGGAGGCTTCATTCAAAAGGTTTGCTTCAGGGGCAAAGGCTCAAAGAAAGGCTGGAGCTACAGTTGGCCCCGGCTGCTTCCGCCGGAGCCTGCCTGGGGAGCCCTGGACCTCAGGAGGGTCACGTAAGCGATGGGCTTTGGAGAAGGGCTGGCAGTGCTCCTGCTTTCCGCTCCTGGATGACCCGCACTACCTCCTCCTGCCCCGGGCTGCTCATCCCACCTGAAGTGCCCTCTGCCACACCCTGGGCTTCAGCCCTCAGCTCAGGCATCACCTCAGGGCAGCCCCCGCTACCCAGCAGCTGGGTGGGTTCCCTGTGCCCCCTGCTGCCCCTCTGTCAGCTGAGTGCTCCCTGGGAGCCGGGACCTCCTCCGGCTGTAACTGCTGTGTCCCAGGCCCAGCTCAGACCAGGAGGTCGGTAACCCGCTGAGGGCCGAGTCATGGCTTGGGGTGGCTCCAAAACATGCAGTGAACTGGGGTCTGTGGGGTGGCAGCCCAGGCCTCTGACTGCTCCTTGACTGCAGCCGCCACGCAGTGGTCGCCACCTCTAAGAAGAACGCGTGCGTGTCACTGGTGTTCTCCTTCCTCTACAAGGTGGTGCAGGTGAGTTGAGCCACAGGGGCCACGGGGGTATCCGTCGCCCTGGCACTGCAGTGTGCCTCATCACACCAGCCTCCCGAGGGCTGCAGCATCCCTAGGGAGTTCGGAGCTGGAACCCCAGAAGTGAGATGGGGGAGCTCCACGTGATCCGTGAGTGGGATTCTGTGGCCTTAGTTGCCCCTCTGCCTGGTGAAGAGAGGAAAGTGAACAGGAGGTGGGGCTCAGGCCAGGTGCGCCATGACTCCAAGAGGGACCGGTATGCCCCCTAGCTGGCTGTGGAAGGGTGGAGGGTAACCAGATGAGTCAGAGATTAGGAAGGTGGGATAAGCAGGAGGAGGGCGGAGCCAAGTTCTGTTCAGAATCTTGGGGGGCGGAGCCTAAAGGCACAGAGGCCTGAGGCCCTACCTTGGAGAGAGGTGACACACAGCAGGCCCAGCTGACAGCTGGGGAGGCAGAGAGCAGCACATGCAAAGGCCCTGGCGGGGGAGTGCACGTGGTGCAGTCAGGGAACATCAGGTGGGCCAGCGTGCTCAGGACAGAGTGTGGGGCTGCTATCAGCAAGGTGACGGGGCTAGACCATAGGGGTGGGCGGGGTGGGCAGGGGCCGGATCGGATGTACAGGGCCTAGTGAGGAGTTCAGATTTCATTCCAAGTCTCGCGAGAGATGGTGGAGGGCACTAAGCAGGAGACTGACAAGACCTGATTCGAGGTAAGATCATCTCTGGCTGCTGAGTAGAAAAAGCACTTGAAGGCAGCTGGGAGGCCAGGCCAGTTTCCAGGAGAGAGATGGAGGGGTGCGGCCAAAGTGGGGGCTGTGGGGTTGAAGAAAGTGGGCAGCTGGGCCCAGGAGGCCTGGGGTGGGCCCAGGAAAGCTTTCATCCCTCAGATGGTGCCCTGTGCAGCCCGATCAGGAGCCATCTACGCCAGATGCTGGGGAACAGGCTGGTGTGGGCAGTGAGGACATGGGGGCAGGAGAGCAGCATGTCCCCCGGGGAGGCCCCGGGTGCAGACTGAGGAGGAGGCCTGCATTCCCGAGCTGTTGCAGGCTGGGCTGCGCTGCCTGTGATTTCAGAGGAGAGGCCCAGCGGTTGCAGTCCTGGGGTGTGGAGACGGGGAAGCGGGAAGGAGGAAGGTTCTCCTCCCTGAAATGTTTGGCGTTGCCTTTCTGCTTCAGTGTTTGTGCTCATGAAAGAGCTTCGACCAAGCTCCTCTTCCCTTTGTCTCCTTTGGCATCCCTGCTTTGATCCTCTTAATTTTCTGTTGAAATGGGGCAGATTCGTCTGCAGGCACAGCTGTACAGACTGGAGTTCAGGGAGGCCAGAGGAGGCTGGAAGAGCCATTTGTCCCCCCCCCCGCCCCCACAGTGGTTCTTGTCCCTCACCTGAGTCACTCCTGGCTCAGAGGCAAAGGGTGATAGTTACAGTCAGGATTAAAGAGAAGATGGGAAGGGGCCCCAGGCCTGGGAGTGTCTGTCAGGGAGGGGAAGAGAGTGGGCCCGCAGGGGTGGGGCTTCTGACCAGGCCTGACGCCTGTACTCCCCCAGCCTCGTAGGCGGCCACTGCTGTCCTCCTGCCCACATTCCCTGAGCCCAAGGCCTCGTCCATAGCACTCTGGGAAACGGACAAACGCAGCTCGTGGACAAAAGGGCTGTTAGCAGGGGCCTCAGGGCACGAAGGGCAAATGAACTCGTGCAAGCGTTCATCCCCTCCTCGTCCTTCCTCTCAACGATCTGCCCCCCACGCAACACCACAGGTATTTTCAGAGTATTTCAAGGAGCTGGAAGAGGAGAGTATCCGCGACAACTTCGTCATCATCTACGAGCTGCTGGATGAGCTCATGGACTTCGGCTACCCTCAGACCACAGACAGCAAGATCCTGCAGGAGTGAGTGGGTGGGATGGGGCCCGGGGATGGGGGGCGGGGGTCAGGCCCCTCCTGGGTGATGTCACAACATTGATGTCGTCAGCAGGTTTGGAGGTGGAGGAAGCAAACGTATGTTCATGTTGTTGGTCCCCCTGCCCTGTCTCCAGCCGCACCAGAAGTTTACTAAGTCACTGGGACAGTTGTGGGTCCTTTTTCCACGCAGCATCCGTGCGTAGCATGAGCATTTTTCCTGTTGCGAGGTCTTCATTTCCATCCACAGAAGTGTGCTAAATGGCTTGTTATTAGGGAGTCACCTGCCTTTGTTTTTATTGTCATAAATGAAGCTATGATGAAAAATCTCCCTCCTTTGGAATCCTGCCCATCAAGTAACAGTCACCGTGGATTAAGCACTTCCTGTGAACCAGGCCCTGTACAAGCACTTTTTTCACTCCATTCACAATCAGGGGTGCTGTCTTCCCATTTTACAGGGGAGTAGAGGGACACTCAGAGAAGCCACGTGAACTTCAGCACATCTCACATCTGTTGTTCCCCAAGTGGAATCAGGGTCACCAGTTTACACCCCTAGGAGGTTGGTCCCTTCTGCACCCCCAGCGGGGGAGCACTTCATGCCCACTTCTTGTTTTCCTCACCAACACTGTCTCCTTGGCTCCCTAAAAGTGACCACTCTGCACTCACTGTAACTGAAGAGTTTGTTGGAGGCTTTGGAAATCGTAAGATATTCTTGTGTTAAACAGCCTCAGGTGAAACCAGAGCCTGCCTTTCCTGGCGCCTGCTACAGGGAGGGGCTGTTTTGAAGAATGTCTGTGCCTGAGCTGCTTAACTGTGAGCCCGGGCCCACAGGTACATAACTCAGGAAGGCCACAAGTTGGAAACAGGGGCCCCACGGCCCCCAGCCACCGTCACGAACGCAGTGTCCTGGCGCTCTGAGGGCATCAAGTACCGGAAGAACGAGGTGTTCTTGGACGTCATTGAGTCCGTCAATCTCCTGGTAGGCTTCCTTTTCTTTTTTTAAAATTTTATCTTCTCCATGATTGGAAATAAAAGCAGCTCTACTTTTAAAACTAGCAAGGCCCTGAGAAACAGGTGGTTTCTGTGTGATAGCAGATCAGCGGGATTCAGGTTGGGCTGCTCATTGCAATGTGAGCTTGTTTTATCTTCATTAGTTTCTGTTCTTATTTAGAGTGAATGCATGCACATCATTAAAAAAAAAAAAGCAGTGTATAGAGTTTGAAAGTGAAGGGCTCTGTAATTAGAAAGGCCACATTGCTTAAGGATTCATTGTCATCCTTTGGGACCTTGTGCTGTAGATATACAGACATACATTGTTTTTCTGTGAAACTGAGAGCATAAGATGTAGTTCTCCTGTGACTTGTTTTTGGGGTGTTTTGGTTTTTACTGTTTCGTGTATGTTTGTTTGTTTTTTAATTTTATTTTTTAAGCTACTATTTGGTAATTGACCATATTTTCTATGAATTTTAGCACATGTACAGATTTGTGTACCCATTATCATAACCAGGAATCAGAACAGCTCCATCACCTCAGAAACCTCTCTGGATGCTGCCTCTTGGTAGTCACACCCTCCTGCCTGTTCCCAACCCCTGGCAACTGCTGATCTGGTCTTCATCACTAGTTCTGTCTTTTTGAGATTGTTGTATGAGTGGAATCATACAGTGTGTGTCACTTTGAATCTAGCTTCTTTCAGTATAACGCCTTTGAGATTCATCCAAGTTGCTCTGTTATCAAAAGTTTATTTCTTCTTATATTTGTTTATTTTATATGTTGAACCACAGTATGTTTATCCATTTACCCATCAAAGGACATCTGGGTTGTTTCCAATGTTTGGCAGTTGTTGAAAGAGTTGCTATAAACATTTCATGTATAGGTTTATGTGTGGACAGAAGTTTTCATCTCTCTACGGCAGATACCCTGCAGTGGGATTGCTGGGTCATATGGTAAGTATATGTTTAACTGTGTAAGAAACTGCCAAACTGTTTTCCAGAGTGGCTGTTAACATTTTTGCATTTTCACCAGTAGCAGATGAGAGTTCCGGTTGCTCCACATCCTTGATCAACATTTTTATTTCTGTCATCCTAATAGGTGTCTCATCATGGCTTTAATGTGCATTTCCCTAATGGTTAATGATGTTGAGCATCTTTCCATGTGCTTCTTTGTCGTCATTATGCTCTTTGGAGAAGTGTCTCTTCATATCTTCTGATCATTTTTGAGTTGTTTGTTTTCTGATTGTTGAGTTTTGAAAGTTCCTTATATATTCTGGAGAAAGTCTTCTGTCACATATGTGATTTGCAAATATTTTCTCCTAGTCTGTCACTTTTCTTTTCATTCTATTGGCATTGTCTTTCACGGAGCAAAAGTTTTTAATTTTGAGAAAGTCCAAATGTCAGTTTTTTTAAATTGATTAAGCTTTTGGTGCCATGTCTGAGAACTCATTGTCAAACCCAAGGTCATATAGATTTTCTCCTAAATTTTCTTCTAAAAGCTTTATAGTTTTACATTTAGGTCTATGATATTTTTGACTTAAATTTTATTTGAGGTGTGAGGCATATATCCATTTTTTTGCATATTGAACATTTTTTTTCATTTGTTGTAAAATCATTTTGGAAAATATTATCCTTTTTCCATTGAATTGCTTTTGCGTTTTTGTCAAAGAACAATTGGCCATATTGTGTAACTCTATTTCTGGACTCTGTTCTTTTCCATCGATCTGTATATCTGTTCCTTCACCAATAACCACACTGTCTTGATAACTGTAACTTTATAGTAAGTCTGAAAATCAGATAATGTGACTCTCACAACATTCTTCTTTTTCAAAATTGTTTAGCTCTTTAGTTCCTTTGTGTAGAGTTTTAGAATCAGCTTGTCTGGGATTTTGATTGGTGTTGTGTTAAATAACTCTATTAATTTGGGGAGATTTGATATCTTTATATTAAGTCTCACAATCCATGAGTGCAGTATATCTCTCTCTATATATTTAGGTCATCTTTGATTTCTTTCATCAGCATTTTCTAGTTTTTACCATGTACAAATTTTTTGTTAGATTTATACCTATTTCATTTTTTGGAAGCCATTGTAAATTGCTTATTTTTAATTCTATTTGGTAGAATTCACCTGCAAAACTATCTGAGCCTGGAGACTTATTTTTCAGTACGAATTTCAATTATTTAATGGTTATAGGATTATTTGGGTTTTCTGTTTCATCTCGAGTGTGTTTTGGTAGTTTGCTGTTTTTAAGAAATTGATCTATTTCATCTAAGTCACTGAGTTTCTATGCAGTGTTTATAGTATTCCCTTATTACCTTTTTCATGTGTACAGGGTCTGTACTGATACACTCTCTTTCATTTCCGATATTGGTAATTTATGTTCTTTCTTTTCTCTTTGCCAGTCTTATGAGAGGTTTATCTGTTTTATTGATTTTCACAAAGAATCAACTTTTGATATCATTGATTTCCTCTATTATTTTTCTGTTTTCAATCACAGTGATTTCTGCTCTTATCTCTAATATTTTCTTCCTCATGATTTTGGCTTATTTTGCTCTTCTTTTTCTAGTTTCTTAAAGTGGAAACTAAAGATACTAATTTGAAACTTTCTTCTTTTCTAATATAAGCATTTAATGCTATAAATTTCTCTCTAAGCACTACTTTAGCTGTATCCTACACTGATATGTTGGATTTTCATTTTTGTTCAAAATATTTTTAAATTTCCCTTGAGACTTTCTTTTTGACCCATGGCTTATTTAATAAAAGTGTTGTTTAATTTCTAAATGTTTGCAGGTTTTTCTGTTATCTCATTGTCATTGATTTTTTAAAAGATTTATTTATTAATATATATATTTTTAAATTTATTTTTGGCTGCATCAGGTCTTAGTTGCAGCATGTGGGATCTTCATTGTGGCGCACGGGCTTCTCTCTACTGTGGTGTGCAGGTTTTCTCTTCTCCAGTTGTGGCGCCCAGGCTCCAGGGTGCACGGGCTCTGTAGTTGTGGTACGCAGCTTCCAGAGCACGTGAGCTCTGTAGTTTGAGGCACACAGGCTCTCTAGTTGAGGTGCACAAGCTCAGTAGTTGTGGCACGTGGGCTTATTTGCCCTGTGGCACGTGGGCTTATTTGCCCTGTGGCACGTGGGATCTTAGTTCCCTGACTAGGGATTGAACCCACGTCCCTGGCATTGTAAGGCGGATTCTTTACCTCTGGACCACCAGGGAAGTCCCTGTCATTGATTTTTAATTTAATTCTATTATTGTCTGAGAATATAGTTTATATACTGTCAATTCTTTAAAGTTTGTTAAGGCCTGTTTTAATGATCCAGAATATGATCTATCTTGGTGAATGTTCCATGTACCCTTGAAAAAAATGTATATTCTGCTCTTGTTGGAGAGAGTGTTCTGTAAATACCAATTAAATCCAGTTGGTTAATGGCATTGTTCAATTCTTCTAGCAATTCTTGCTAATTTTCTGTCTACTGGTTCTACCTGTTACTAAGGAGCATTAAAATCTCCAGCTATAATTGTGAATTTGTCTGTGTCTTTGCTTCACATATTTTGAAGTTCTGTTATTAGGTGCAAATGGATTTAGGATTCTTCTGTTTTCTTGGTGAACTGACCCCTTTATCATTATATAATGTCCCTCTTTATTCCTGATAATTTTTTTGCTCTGAGGTCTGTTTTGCTATTAATATTGTCACTCCAGAATTCTTTTGATTAGTGTTTACATGGTATATGTCTTTCTATCCTTTTACTCCTTTTTTTTTTAATCCTTTTACTTTTAACTTACCTGTGCCATATATCTTATAGAAAACGTATAATTGAGTCATTTTTTAAATCCATTCTGACAGTCTCTGCCTTTTATATATTTAGAGCATTTATACTTACTGTAACTGTTAATTTGCTTGGATTAAAATATACCACTTTATTACTTGCCTTCTGTTTTTCATTCCTTTGTTTCCTTTTCCTATCTTTCTGTGATCTTTTTGAACATTTGTAGTGTTCCATTTTGTTTCTTCACTCTACCTTTTTTTTCTTTGTATAGTTATTTTAGTGGTTGCTATAAAATACTCAGAGTTAATATTTTACAGCTTCAATTGGAATTTAGAAACTTTACTGCCCCATTATAGAGTTGTCCTGTATATTCATCTATATACATTGAAAACCATATCAGACAGTGTTAAAATTTTTGCTTTCGATTGTCAAACATACTTTAAAGAACTCAAGAGGAGAAAAAGAAGACTCTACCGTATTTACCCAGATATTTACTATTTCTGTTGCTCTCCCCTCATTTCCAGTTTTCCAGGTTTCCTTCTGGTACAATTTCAGTTCCATCTAAAAAGATTCTTTTAGCAGTTCTTTCAAAACAGGCCTACTGGCTACAGATTCCCTTCGTTTTCCTTCATCTGAGAATGTCTTTATTTCATCTTCATTCCAAAAGGATATTGTCACTGGATATCAAATTCTGGGTTAACAGTTCTCTTTTAGTACCTTAAAAATGTTGTGTCACTTCCTTCCGGGCTCCATGGTTTCTGATGAAAATCCACAGCCACTCGAATCGGTATTCCCCTGTAGGTAATGTGTTGTTTTTCTCTGGCTGTTTTCCACATTTTTTCTTTGTCTTTAGTTTTCAGCAGATAGCTTATGATGTGTCTAGGTACGGATATCTTTGGATTCCTACTGTTTGGGGCTTGTTCACCTTCTTGGATCTGTAGATTTATGTATTTTACCAAACTCGGGATGTTTTCATCCATTATTTCTTAAAATATGTTTTCACCATTTCACTCTTTCTCGTTTCCATCTGGACTCTGGTGACATAAATGTTAGACCTTTTGTTATTGTCCCAAGGGTCTCTGAGGCTCTGTTCATTCTATTCCATCTTTTTTTTCTCTCTATTGTTTAGATTGGATAAGTCCTATTGATCTGCTTTCAAGTTCACTGACCGTTTCCTATGTTATCTCCATTCTGCTATTAAGCCCATTCAGTGATTTTTTTTGTTATTGTATTTTTCAGTTCTAAAATTTCCATTTGATTCTTCTTCTTATAGTCTTCTTTCTTTCCCAAGACTTCCTAGTTTGACATTTGTTGCAAGAGTGTTTGCAGTTTTTATCCTAGCTATTTAATGTCTTTGTCAGATAATCCCAATATCCATATCATTGTTGGTGTCTGTTGATTGTATTTCCCATGTGAGCTGAAATTTTCGTGGTTCTTTGTATGCTGAGTAATTTTAGATTATATCCTGGGGTAAGATTCTAGGTCTTATTTAAATTATACAGAAAATGTTGATTTTGTTTGTTTGTTTGTTTTAGCTGACAATTGTCCTGGTTAGGTTCAGGCCACAAGTTTCAACCCCCACTCTATGGGCCATGAGAATCAGTTCAGTTTTCAAAGCCTTTGTGCCCTTTGCTATTTAAATCTATCCCAAATATGCACTGCCCAGTGGTCCCTCAGGGACTGGGGAGAGTTTGGTTCTTGATGTCTTTGGTGTGCTAATTAGGATCATATCCATGCATGGCTGGTTCTAGAGAGATCTGGAGACATAAACAACTTCATGAGGTTGCTCACCTGAACCTTTCACTCTCTGCTCTCTACCTGGTGCTTTCTGGCTGGGGGCTTCCCTTTTTGGTTCTGTGGCCAAAAACTCGGGGCTCTAGATTCCTACTCTCGCGCTTGTCTGCACTTGGGCTGAAATCCTGGGTTTGCCCCACCCTCTCGGAAAGGGAGCCGAATTGCCTAGGGCCTGGGACGTGAGAAAAGAGGGTAAATGAGGGATATCCATACTCCTGAGCGGCAGGAGTTCCCCTTCTGGCCCTGGAGCTAGAGCCAGAGGCTTCCACAAGCTCTGACTGCACCATACTTCTTGGTTCCACTTCCAGGTTTCTGCTGCGCTTTCATGTGGGTAGCGGGGTAGGGAGGACTGCTCATTCAGTCGGCTCCTCCCAGATCCACCTTTTCAGTCTTCCAGTAGTTGCCCATGCATCCTGCCCAGGTTTTATAGCTGTAGTCAGTGGTAGAGAAAGGGTGATGCAGGCCAGTTCCATCTCACCTGCAGCCTGCCTGTCACCTCTCGGGAGAGGGCCTCACTCCCATTACTTGGGCAGACAAGGACTGGCTGGGCCAATCCAGTCACGTGGGCCACTTAGGTGTGCCCATTTCTGACTGTTACAGCCAGGGCAGAAATGAGCATGAATGCTCATCCTCAGATGTGTGTTTGGGCATCTCCCTTATCTGGGCAGGATTTCCGGAGGGCCGAGTTCCCAGACATGCAATTGCTAAGTAACAGTGCTTTCCAAGAAGATTCTCCCAGTGGACTGAATATAAACATATTTGCTCTCTTACTTACTAAGCCATGAGGCAAGACAGTGGCCTGACTCACTGCGTTCCCCTCCTGCCTGAGGACCTTCGTCTGAATTGTTTACTGAGCCCAGAACATGGCTGTAGGGTGTCCTCAGGTGGAGAAGCAATCCCAGGGAGCAGCTTATAAACAACTGCCTGGGAGAGTGCTGGGAGTTCAGGGGCGTCCCAGCCGCAGTGTGTCCCTACACATGGCACTGCCCAAGGACCCCCGTTCTTCCATACAAGGGGCAGCAAGAGGCAGGTATGGACATCCCAGTCACGTTGGAACACACCTTCCTAAGTCTGATTGCAGAACTGGCGGCCTTCAGAGTCAACATTGGCCTCCAGATTCTGAGAATCTTGTTGTACTAGTATAATTAGGCAGCCGATCCCCCGGCAAACGTCTCCTCCATGCCCACCCTGGGGAAGACACCAGCTTTGGGCTGCCAGTCACGCCTCAGCACCGTCCTGGTTGCTGCCCAGGTGGCCAGGATTAGCCTTAGAGGCTGCATGGCTTTTGTCTCCACTTCCTGAGCCTTCTTTCCCATCATTCAGCTATAGAGGGTGGTGCAGTCCCAACTCCCCAAGGGGAGATAGCCCCCCAGAGAAGGGGATCTAAGGGCAGACTGTCGGCGGGGAACACGGAGGACCCGCAGAGTAAGGCAGGTGGTAGTGCCAGCTGCCCAGAGCCCAGGGGTGAAGGGCCATGTCTGCACGGGCTCGCCGAGTGCCCGCTGCCCCAGGCACTGTCCTCGTGCTGGACCCAGCAGTGAGCAGCCTGACATGACCCCTCACCCGAGCGTGGCCAGGATGGATGGACAGGCAGACAGGGCTGGCAAGAGGCAGAGGAGGAAGCAGCTTCTGTGTGCTGTGGGGTCAGGTTGCTGCCTGATGAGGCGAGGACAGTGAGAGGCCAGCGTGGTCAGAGCATGGTGAGCGACGGGAAGTGACGGAGCCACACCCTGCAGGGCCTTCTGTCCTGTTTTGTGCCTTTCTCGGGGTCATCGTCCACATGGCGCCTCAGTTCTCCACTTCCCTCAGAGGCGAAGGGCTTTCATGTGTGCACGTGTTACTTGCAGACATCTGAGTTAAAGACTGGACAGATTTTCCTGCTTCTCTGCAGAAGTCGGAAACTCAGGCCCTCCAAGGAACGGCCCATATGGCCCTAGGGCCTCTGAGTTTGTAGCCCTCTGTTTCCCTTGCTGGTGTGGATGTGGCCTCATGCAGAATGGCACTACGGGGTGGTGGTCCAGGCTGTGGCCCCAGCACCTCTGCCAGCCACTCTGTGCCCTCGGCGTGTGGCATCCTCTCCGTGCCTCAGTGTCCTCGTCTCTAAAATGGGCCCAAGGAGAGGTGCTCCAGCAGCCTGGCCCCCTGAGGACAGTCTCCGGCTTTGCCCATCGTCCTGCTGTGATTTTTAGTTGCACTCTCAGATGCCTTCCGGTTTGCACCGGAGTTAAAAGGTAGCCCAAGTCACAGCCCCGCCCTGTTGAGGAGGAGCTGCTCAGTCAGTGTTGTAGCTGTGATTGTATTTGCTTAAGTCTGTTGTTACTTTGGATCGGTGGTTATCAGACATCAGGGCAGCCCTGGGAGCAGGGTCCAGGAAGCTCCGTCTTCAACAAGCCCTAGGGACTTTGCCAGGCCCCACATGGAGAAACAGAGATTTCCAGGAAAGTCAGTCTGGCCTGCTCCCAGCCGATGAGCAGACCTGGTAGAGTCCCTGCCCAGGCCAGCCGAGCACACGGCCTCAAGCCACCAGGTCTGCCCAGGGCATCCCAAGAGCAACTTAGAGTAGAGCCCTCAGAGAGGACTCCAGGCACAGTATCACCTGGCCCATCTGCGAGGGAGGAGCCTAGTGTGGCCTGAGGACTAGAAGGCGGGACCTGTAAGTGTCTGCCTCCCTGGCCTGGCCTGGCACTGCCTCCCCATCTCAGGGGACAGTGAGAAGGGCTTCGAGAATGGGAGTGGCCAGGAGGGTCATACAGCGTGGTGGGGGACAGTGACCGGTGCGTGGGGCCTCCCCTTACCCCCTCCTCGCCACCCCCTAGGTCAGTGCCAACGGTAACGTCCTACGCAGTGAGATTGTGGGCTCCATCAAGATGCGGGTCTTCCTGTCGGGCATGCCTGAGCTGCGCCTGGGCCTCAACGACAAGGTTCTCTTCGACAACACGGGCCGTGAGTATGCCACCGGGGCCCAGGTTTCACCCCTGTGGCAGCTGAGGGACTATTCACCTGCGTGATAGCAACAAGTTCATCTCAGGCACTTGGCTTAGAAACATTTGCACGTTGTTTACAAGACAACTGTGAAAACGAATAAACTAACACCTGGACTTAGAGGACATGGGAGAGTGAAAATACTCAAGTCAAACCCCCTTGTTGCTCCGAGGGCCAGAGGTGCAGGTGAGTACCTTAGGTGCCAAAGCACATGTAGCATCATACAAAAGGTCCTCAACTCCACCCTACTGGAAGGTACTGCGGGGCTCGCTCTCCCCTCCCAGACCCAGTTTCTGCCCTCACCTCTGGCGTTGGGTCTGGGCTGTTCAAAAGCCACACACAGTGGTTCGAGCATGCTCTGCCTGGCCTGGATGTAGCACTTCCCATGGTGGGGCATGGCCAGAGCGGCCTCAGGAGCCCAGGGTGGCTGGGGCTCCGTGTTTGCGAACTGGACCACCAGCCTCCCCGCCAACCACAGGTCCACCGGCGGCCAGAGCAGTGGCGCGTGTTGTCATAGTTACGTCTGCAGCATCGCTAGTGAGGGCCTCTCTGACGTTAGCCCATCAGAGCAGCTCCCCTCTCAGGACTGAGCTCAACCCACACAGCCTCTCTGGGCTGGGAAACCAAGACAGGACCCCAGGGATGACAGGACCGGCGCCCTTAGGGAGCCCCAAGCCATCACCGAGCACCCCCAGTGGGGTCTGTTAATCATTCAGCAAACATGTCCCAGGCAGCTACCCTGGCTGGGGACTCATTGTGAACTAGGCCTACTACACCTGTCCTCAGCCCAATCTTGGGACGTAATGGGGCTTCCAGCGGGGTGAGGAGAGATGGGGCGTGGCTGCCTCAGAAGCCGGCCCCCTTGGTGTTCGTGGCCCAAGATACTCTCACAGATCCGGGGGCAGCTCTGCTCTGCTCTGTCAGGAGTGAACCCTAGACAGTGGGAGCATTGCTGAGAGAGTGGCCTGGGGGGCCTAGGGACTGTCCCGCCCTCACCCCCACCTCCCCTCAGGTGGCAAAAGCAAGTCCGTGGAGCTGGAGGACGTGAAGTTCCACCAGTGTGTGCGGCTCTCTCGCTTTGAAAACGACCGCACCATCTCCTTCATCCCACCCGATGGCGAGTTCGAGCTCATGTCCTACCGCCTCAACACCCATGTGAGTGCACCAGCCACCCGCCAAGAGGGCCCCCAGGCCCCCGCCCCTGCTCCTCCCCTGGGGCAGCCTCCCTCCTCTTCCCTGCTGCCTGGGAGCCGTCCCCGTCCACAGCGAGTCTCACGTCTTGTGAGGTGATGCCCAGGATGGGCACAGCTCCCCATGAGCAGCCTGGGCTCCAAGGAGCCTGTTTGACAATGCAAGGCTCCGAACTTTCTGAGCTGAGGGGCCAGACCCCTTTGACACCACTGCCCCTTTCCCAGGCATCCCCACCAGAGCGTCCTCGGTGATGTTGTCTGCATTTTCTCTAATGCTCTGACCCATCCTGGCACCAGCTGTGGAGCCCCGAGCAGCAGTGTACTGGGCTCACACCTGGACCTGTGGTCCCTTGCCCTCAGTTTCCCCTCTGTGAAGCAGGGCTTTGTAAAACGACTGGTTCTGAGCGCCATCTTCACTCTCCCCGACAGGTCAAGCCCTTGATCTGGATCGAGTCTGTGATTGAAAAGCATTCCCACAGCCGCATCGAGTACATGATCAAGGTGTGTGTGCATCCTGCACGCAGCATCAGCCGGGCGTGTGGGGCATAAGAGGGGGGATTTGGGCTCCCCCGCCTAGTGCAGGCCTTCTGGTATCTCTGGCCTGTCCGGGGCCTTGGGCACAGAGAGGACACACTGCCCGGATCTTGTGTGCGGCCACCGTGGCAGTGGCCTGTGACCAAGTGTCCAGGTGGAGCACTTCTGCCACTCAGTGACCTCACCTAGCCCAGGCCAGCCCTGGTCACACAGACCTTTTCCCTGGAGGCCAGGGCCAGAGGGAGGGATCGGGAGTCCCAAAGGCCAAGGGGACAGGAGGGCAGAGACTGACCATCCAAAGTTGAGCTTAAGGAAGACCTCAGGGGGTGGGAGAGGGCGTGGGGGTCAGCTCGGTGGTGGGAGTGGGACTCCCAGAGGCCAGGCCAAGGGGCATGTGGCCCTTGTGGGAGCAGGCTGGGTGGGAGCCAGGCTGTCTCACCTTCGCCCGCTGCAACCTTGGCCACATTGGCCTCGTCTCCAGGCCAAGAGCCAGTTCAAGCGGCGGTCAACAGCCAACAACGTGGAGATCCACATCCCTGTGCCCAACGATGCCGACTCACCCAAGTTCAAGACGACAGTGGGGAGCGTCAAGTGGGTCCCCGAGAACAGTGAGATTGTGTGGTCCATCAAGTCCTTCCCGGTGAGCACCCTTCTCGGCGGGGCACCCCCTCCAGACAGGCATGGGCAGAGGCCTGCTCGGCTCAGCCTGGCTGGGGCAGGGGTGGGGCTGGGGCCCAGGGTAGCGGGGAACTCCACCTTCCTCTTGTGTGGGAACCAGCCTGTCTTCAGAGTCACGGCAGGGGTCCCTCTCTCCCTCCTTCTTTCTCCCACTGACACTCCTGTTTAGAGCTCAACATCCCTCCTGGGGAACAGACTGCCTTGGGGCCAGAGCCTCACGGGAATCCAGCACCAGCTCCAGGAAGGTAGAGCACTTCCTGCCCCGGCCCACAGGCCGGTATAGCCACCTGGCTTGTGTTCAGGATTTTGAGCACTTGAGTCTGGGTTTGTGTAAAGAGTGCCCTGGGACTGGAAGATGGGTAAGCGGCTGTGCCGACTCAGGGTGCGGCCCGTTGCCATTCTCGTGGTAAACAAGATGGAGCACTCTTTCACGTCTCAGAGGACCGTTGGTGCTTCTTTCTCGGGAAACTGTAGGAGCTGTCTCTTGCTCACTTCTCTATCAAGTGTGCTCATTTTCTTCTTAGTTTCCAAAAGCTGTTTACACATGGGCAAGATTAGTACCTTTTCTTTGATATCAGTTGCAAATGGTATTTCTCAGTGTTTGGTGTTTGTCTTTTGACTTTGCTTCTGGTGTCTTTTGCTGTGTAACCTTTCTGATTGCTTCTTCTTTTAAGTGTTGTTTAATGTAGTCACATTTCTCAGTCTTTCTTTTATTGCGTTTGGATTTTAAGTCATGATTTGAAAGGCTTCCCCATTCCAGGCTATAAAGCAATTCACCCATGTTTGCTTCTAGAACGAGTACAGTAGTATTTTTCACCTTAGACTTTAGGTCCTTTTGGAGCACAGTCTGGTAAATGGGTGACATACAGATCCAACGTTATCTTTTCCCACATGGCTATCCAGTTTCCTAACATCATTCACTAAAAAGTCCCATCTTTTCCCCAGTGGTTTGAAATGCCATGTTTTTCAAAAATCAAATTTTCATGCGGCATTAGGTCTCTTTCTGAGCATCCTCTTGTCTGTCTCTCCGTGCCGCAAGGCCACATTTTAACTTTATTCTATGTTTTAACATCTGGTAGGGCCAACCCTACCCCCACCGTAACTCCCCACAACCTCACTGCTTGTCTGTTTCCTGGCAACTCTTGCTTGTTCCATTTTTTCTTATAAATTTTAGAATCAGTTTGTTTGCACTAAATTTGTAAGTTAATTGGGAAGGACTAACACCTTTTTGAGGCCGAATTATCCTATCAATGGCCTTGCCCCACTCTCACCTTTGTGCCTTTTGGGAATGTTTTAATGCTTGCCTTATATATACCTCATATGGCCTCTCCCATTGTTTTTAAAGGTACTTTTGTTTAAATATAACATGCAGAAAAGTAACAAGTGATATGTGTACAACTCAGTGAATTTCCTCAGAGTGAACACAACTGAACCGGATAAAAACCACAGAACACTCCTTGCCTCCAGGACACCCCAAAGATCTCTTCTGGTTTTGCATATTTTTCATTAAGATAATTTTTAAGTTGATATTTTGGTAACTGGGGTCTTCTCTTCCATTGTATCTTACAACAGGTTGCTAACATTTGTATGGTAATTTTGTGTACTGGTACCTTACTAAATTTTTTGTTTGTGGTAGTTTTTCTTTCCATTCTCATGGGTTTTTAGATATCCTTCCACGCTGTTTGCAGCCAGATGCAGTTTCCCCTTTTCCTCTCCCATTCTTGGGCACCTTATGGCTTCTGGCGTCTCACTGCTTCACTTGCTGTCTCCATTGCCTGTAAATGGCGGTGGAGAGAGCAGCCTCCTGGCTTTGCCCCCAGCTGGAGCTGGCAGGGGTTCCCCTCTTAAGTGTGTTGCTGCTTTGGGCTATAATTCACTTCAGTCCTACTTTACTGTGTTTTTATTTTATTTTATTTTTTAAATATTTATTTTTATTTGGTTGCGCCGGGTCTTAGTTGGGGCAGGCAGGCTCCTTAGTTGTAACACACAGGCTCCTTAGTTGTGTCATGCGAACTCTTAGTTGCTGCGTGCGAACTGTTAGTTGCTGCATGCATGTGGGATCTAGTTCCCTGACCAGGGATCAGACCTGGGCCCCCTGCATTGGGAGTGCAGAGTCCTAACCACTGTGCCACCAGGGAAGTCCCCTTTACTGTGTTTTTAGCACAAATGGCCAACGAATTTACCCAAATGCCTCTTCAGTGTCTGTAAGTTCCTGTATTAATATAGGATGGATCTTGAACCATCCATGCATTCTGGCAAGCCCCACTTGATCATGATCTGTTTTCTCTTTAATGTGCTATTAATCCTGTTGGTTAACATTGTATGTAGGATTTTTACATTGAGATCCATAACTGAGATTGATTTTTTTTTTGGTACAGTCTCTATCAGGTATCAATATTGTACCCATTTCATTATTTTTTTGTCTCCCTCTTCCATGATGCAGAACAGTTTAAGTAGCCTTGAGATCATCTCACCGTGAGAGGATTGGTAGAATTTGGCTGTGTGACCATCTGTATCTCTGTTACTTTCTCTACCTCGTCTGTGGAAATTAGACCATTTAGAGTTTCTATTTCTGTTGGAGTCAGTTTAGGTAAATTGTATTTTACTACAAAATTATCCATCCTAACCAGGTTTTCAAATTTGTCTACACAGAGTTGTAGAAAATTGGTGTCTTTTTTTCCCTTTCTCTTATGACAATTACTTCTCCCTTGTTATATCTTATTTTGCGTACTTTTGCCTTCTTTTTTCCTTGATGAGGTTACCTGGTGGTTTGCGTATTTTTTTTTCCAGATTCACTTTTTAATTTATTTGTTATAATAGTTTTCAGTTTTATAAATCTTTAATTTGAGTTTCTTCATCCTTCCTTTGCTCTAGTTTTCAAGTTCTGTATTTTAATTTGATTATTTTGTTTTAAAATTTGTATTGATATAAATGAATATTTAAGCCACAAATGTTCCTCTGAACCCTGCCTTAGCTGTATAGCCCATAGATCTGGCATGTAATATTTGATATTATCTAGAAATTCTGTAATTGAATGGAGCGTGTTTTTTTGTTTTGTTTTGTCTTGTTTGAATTTCATGGTCAAGGGGTTTTTTCCATTTTGTCTTCACTATAAATTTGGTGCTTTGAGACCAGAGAATGTTATTCATGCTGTTTCTACTTTTAGAATTTATTGAACTGTTCATTGTGCACTAATAGAAGGTCACAGTTTGTGAATATCCCATATGTAGTTGAGAGGAAGATAGGGCCTCTGTTATTGGGGTTGAGAATTTGACACGTGTGCCATGAGGTCTGCCATGATGCCATGACAGCATCAGTCAGACAGAGAGCTGGGCCAGCTCTGCCTTCCTCTGGTTCTCTTCTCCTCTCTTGTAGCATCTGCTTAACAAAAGTTGCCGCCATGTTATTTGGTGCATCGATACTCCTATCTGTTGTATCCTCCCTGTGGATCATAGGAATAGCCTTTAGGATGTGGACTGTCATCCTCTGCACCTGTAATTCTTTGCCCTGAATTCTCCGCTGTGGCAGCAGCCCTGCTCTATTTTGTTTGACTTTGGCTGGCATGCCTTCACCCATTCTTTCTACTGGTTTAGCCTTTCTCACTCTGCTTTCACAGTGTGGAGTTGGGTTTTGGTCTGTGAGCCAACCTCTAAGTCTTTCTCATTAATAGGAGAAGTAAACCCATTTACGTGGACATGACTGACACAAGGTAGGCTTGCAGACTTCCACCCCCACCCCCAGAGAGGGCCTGCCTCTCTGCATATTGTTTTGCTTTCATTTTCCACTTTGCTTTTTCTTTAATTACTACTCTTAACCTTTTTTTTTGGACTGCGTTTGGGTCTTCGTTGCTGTGTGCGGGCTTTCTCTAGTTGCAGCAAGCGGGGGCTGCTCTTTGTTGTGGTGTGCAGGCTTCTTGTTGCAATGGTTTCTCTTGTTACGGAGCACGGGCTCTAGGTGCGTGGGCTTCAGTAGTTGCAGCATGCAGGCTCAGTAGTTGCGGTACGTGGGCCCTAGAGCGCACAGGCTTCATCAGTTGTGGCTCGCGGGCTCTAGAGCACAGGCTCAGTAGTTGCAGTGCATGGGCTTAGTTGCTCCGTGGCGTGTGGGATCTTCCCGGACCAGGGATTGAACCCGTGACCCCTGCATTGGCAGGCGGATTCTTTTTTTTTTTAATTAATTATTTTATTTTTGGCTGTGTTGGGTCTTTGTTGCTGCGCACATGCTTTCTCTAGTTGTTGAGAGCGGGGGCTACTTTTTGTTGCCGTGAGCGGGTTTCTCGCTGAGGTGGCTTCTCGTTGTGGAGCACAGGCTCTAGGAGCAGTGGCTCAGTAGTTGTGGCTCACGGCCTCTAGAGCGCAGGCTCAGCGGCCATGGCTCACGGGCTTATTTGCTCCGTGGCATGTGAGATCTTCCCGGACCAGGGCTCAAACCCGTGTCCCCTGCATTGGCAGGCGGATTCTTAACCACTGTGCAACCAGGGAAGCCCCTGGCAGGTGGATTCTTAACCACTGCGCCACCAGGGAAGCCCCTCCACTTTGTTTTTATAAGGCTCAGATTTTTGGTCAGGTTGTTTCATACACAGGCTGATGGAGGTGATTTTGTTCCTTTGCTGCCTGCTTCGTCTATTGCTGAGACCACATTATTCTCCCCTCGTTGTCCCAGAATCTGCACTCAGCACATAGCACTGAGTCAGGCAGAGTCCACATTCCTGCACTGATGAGCAGAGACTGACCACTCGCTTCATCCTGGGGGGAGGGGAGCGTGAGCTCAGCCCTGGGGAGGCGTGGCTCTCCCCTGCCCTGCCCTGCCCGAGGCATGCAGAAGTAGCTCTGGTCGGCAGTGACTCCTGTTGCCAGACGCATGGGGATCAAAACCCTCCATGTCCCGGGTGTGACGAGAGCTGTGCTCCCCACTCCTCCCTGCTGTTCTGGGTGAGACTCACCGGGCGCTTGGACAACCAGGCCAACACTCCTGACTCCTCGTGGCAGAGAGGAGGGTTCCAGTCATTCCTGGCCCTGCTCCAAGCACCATCTCTGCAGTCATTGCTCAGCTTGCAGGGCCAGAGCCACGCCCTTTGGGGGCAAGACCCAGGGCCAGCTCATCAGTCAGCCCCCAACCTTGGTCTCTTATTTTTGTTGCCTCTCCCTGCTCCCTTTTCTTCATTTTGACATGTCCCTCTTGCTTTCACACACCTTTCTGACACTGGGCTCTGGGGGTGTTCACTTGGACTCTGGCCTGGGCAGGTAGGGGCCCTTGTCCCACAGCAGCCCACATCTGCGCTGTGTGCTCGCTCTCCCTCTCTGTTCTTCCCTCCCAAGGCCTGTTGGTTTTATTTTCCTTGAAGCAGCTAAGCTTCTGTGCCTGGCAACTTGTGAAATTTTCTCTTCATCCTCAGAATTCAACAGTTTTCCCCAGCGGGGCTGGTGGGGGCAGCCCGTGAGGCCTGGAGGACAAGTATGAGTGTTTTGGAGAAGCCAAGGCACTGGGTGACTGCAGGTCACACAGGAAGAGGTTGGTGGCCGAGCCAGCAGCCTGGCATTCTCCAGGGGCAACTGTTGGCTGAGCTTGCCCAGGGCCTCAGCCTGACCACCTCCACCCTTGTGTTCTCCCCCAGGGCGGCAAGGAGTACCTGATGCGGGCCCACTTCGGCCTGCCCAGCGTGGAGGCGGAGGACAAGGAGGGCAAGCCCCCGATCAGTGTCAAGTTTGAGATCCCCTACTTCACTACCTCCGGCATCCAGGTACATGCGGCCAGGGCTGCCAGGGCCCCAGAGCAGACATGGACAGGCCCAGGGGGTCCTCACAGGGACCGGGACCAGGTGTCAGTCCAGGCTCAGAGGGTTGCAGGTGACAGACATCAGTGCAACCAGTTAGAAAAGGGTGCTTATTGGCTTGTCCCGGGGCTCCGCGGTGCTCCCGGCTCTGCCTGTCTCCGAGGGCAGTCCGGCCCTAATGGAAAGAGGCCCACAGTTGTTTACCCAGACCTGACCTGTGCTTGAGCTCAAAGCTCAGAGACGCATTCAGTCCCCAAAACTAGAGTTTGAGCCTCTAGCATCCACACGCTTGCCACCATGGGACCCGTTTTCCTGGGCACCTCCGCAGAAGACCTGCATGGGGAAGAGAACCCTGGACGGGACCCCTTCTCCAGGAACCTGCTAGAGGGCTGTGCCCGAGAGAGCACATCTGGCTCTTTGCCGCATCTTCTAGAAGTACCTCCACCCTCCCTCAGCCTCAGAGAGGTTCAGACAGATCAAGGTCCTTTGCCCCCTCCCTCGCCCTCCTGGTCACAGCCTGGCCCCGGGAGGAATGACTAAGCGGGGACCAGGAAGGGGGATGGGGGTGTGTGCATGCTTAGGGCCCTGGTACCTGTGCCCCAGGTGCGCTACCTGAAGATCATCGAGAAGAGCGGCTACCAGGCCCTACCGTGGGTTCGTTATATCACTCAGAACGGAGGTGCGTGCGGCCCACCCGTGGGGCAGGTCGGGGGGGTGCTGAAAAGGTCCCTGGTGGGCATGCTGCTGTCCCCAGGGTGGTGCTCACGGAGCAGCCCCAGGGTCGGGGCAGGTGGGTCCAGGGTGCAGAGCAGACAACAGACGCCTCCTGCTCACTCCTAGATTACCAGCTCCGGACCCAGTGAGGGGCCACGGTGGCCAACGCTCCCGGCCCGGCACTGGGGCTCCTGGTGGAAGCACCGGGAGGAAGCACCTGCCAAGCCTGCCGGAAGGAAGGGCTCCCCTGGACACCAGCCACCCTCCCGGCTCCACCCAGGGGCCCCTCCTCCTCCAGGCGCACCTGCTGTGCCGTCGCCACTCTCATCGCCCAAGTCCCTTTTCCCAGAAGAGGCTTATCTTCAAGAAGTCTCGTCTCTTTGCCCCCGAGTCAGTTTGAAGGGAAGGAAAGAAATCTTTCCCTCCAGAGATCAAATACAGCCTTCTGTGCTGTTTAGCTCCTAGTCACGAAAAGATTGGGAAACGCCCGCCAGACCACTGTCTGGCCGGGCTGGCAGGGCCACCGTTTTGTTGCCATTCTGTTGAACGTTGTATGTTTATGATTTTTGTCTTGGTCCGTTGCTGTTTACGTGAACTTCACTGGCCACGCCTCCTGCCCCTCATCCTGCAGCGCTCAGGCAGCACTTAGCGAGGACAGGGCCTCCCCGTTCCTCGCCCTCCTCCCCAGCGAGGCTGACGCTGGGTCGCCTTCCCACATCGGGCCAGAACCTGGCACTTTGATCGGAGGCTGCAGCTTATGGCTGTGCCTTGGAGGCTCCTTGGCCTGGACGCATAGGCTTCAACAGAGGCGCCTTCTGAGGGCCAGCCTGTGCCACACAATGCTGTCACTCAGCCACATCAGTGTTTGTCCCACCAGGGGAGGTGGGGTCCAGGAAGGGCCCCTGGCCTCAGAGGGTGGGGTGCACGGGTCATCCACATCTGTGCTTGGACACCACCCCCTTCAACCCTGTCTGTGTTTGTGTCATGAGTACATTAAATTCCATCAGTTACACATGCTGCCTGCCTTCCATCTGATGCAGCATGGTACTGACTCCCCATGGATGACCAGGGGGAGGTGCAGGCTCACGCCAACCTGTGTGTGGCTCCGTGTGGTGTCACCAGCTCCCAGTGCCCCTACATCCCCCAGGGAAGACGGGAGCAGGCAGTGGGATGGCAGAGCCATTGCACTGGGCCACCAGGGCCACCCCTTCTAGGGGGGCCACAAAATGTATCCCTCTCATCGGAGATGACTGTTACAACCCCCAACCCTCAGATCACCAGCAGCTTGCCCCCATCCCTCCCCAGCCCAGTGGTCTTCCTTAGAGTGTGGTCCTGGTACCAGCAACATCAGCGTCCCCTTCGAGCTCACTGCAAATGCAGGTTCACAGGCCCACCCTGACCTGCTGAGGCAGAGTCTCGGGATGGGGCCCAGGAGACCAGTTAACAGGCTCTACATGTGATTCGTGCACACTGGAGTCTGAGAACCGCTGCCTGGTCCATAGAGGGGATCATGGTGGGCACATGGGCAGGAGGAGCTTGTGTTCCCACTGCAGGCACCTGCACCCACTGTCCCTCCAATGCTGATGGCCCTGCCTGCCCCACACCCTCTTACATTCAAGGACTGTGTTTTCTTCTCCCTCTCCCATATCACCCAGCTCCTCCTTGGAGGTCTAGTGGGCATCAGCCTGAGTGGAATCTTGGCCTTCTACCGTGTGGAGTAAAGGACGTTGCCCTGGCCCAGGACTCAGGCCAAAGCCCTTGCAGGCACCCTTAATGCCCCACCCCTCGCTCGCATGCCCACATCTGCAGCAAGCCCTGGTGGCCTCCCTCCAGAAGACCCTGGGGAGCCACAATATACAAAGAGACAATGACCAGAATTTTCCAAAATTAAACATTTTAAATGTAAAATCTTTACATTCTCAGATTCAGGAAACCAGTGAGGCCAAATCAGGATAAATAAACCTAAGTCTAAAACTAAGAAACATCACAGTCAAAATGCAGAACATTAGAGACTCAGTGAAGATCATAAAAAGCAATGCAAAGAAGATAAAAACAACACACGCAAAAAAGAAAAAAGCAATTAGGCTGAGAGCTGGTTTCACAACTGCAAGAATGGAAGAAGATAAAGAATAGGCTCAAGGGCTTCCCTGGTGGCACAGTGGTTGAGAGTCCGCCTGCCGATGCAGGGGACATGGGTTCGTGCCCTGGTCCGGGAAGATCCCACATGCCGCGGAGCGGCTATGCCCGTGAGCCATAGCTGCTGAGCCTGCGCGTCTGGAGCCTGTGCTCTGCAACGGGAGAGGCCACAACAGTGAGAGGCCTGCGTACCGGAAAAAAAAAAAAAAAAAAAATAGGCTCAAATTGCTAAGAGAAGTTGACTAGTCTGTGATGACCAATTCTGTGCCCAGCCAAAGAACAAAATTAAAAGTTTAACGATAGCAGACCGTCACGAAGCAACTTGGCGTACAGCAAGAAGGAGATTCAGGACTCCCCTGATGGCTCAGTGGTTAAGAATCTGCCTCCCAATGCAGGGGACATGGGTTTGAGCCCTGGTCTGGGACGATCCCACATGCTGCAGAGCAACTAAGCCCATGCGCCACAACTGCTGAATCCTGTGTGCTGCAACTACTGAAGCCCATGCACCTAGAGCCCGTGCTCCACAAGAAGAGAAGCCACCACAAAATGAGAAGCCCGCACACCGCAACAAAG
This sequence comes from Neophocaena asiaeorientalis asiaeorientalis, assembly GCF_003031525.2. Classification (NCBI taxonomy): domain Eukaryota; kingdom Metazoa; phylum Chordata; class Mammalia; order Artiodactyla; family Phocoenidae; genus Neophocaena; species Neophocaena asiaeorientalis. The sequence continues at coordinate 1,129,677 of NW_020175432.1, forward strand.
AGTAGCCACCTGCTCTCCACAACTAGAGAAAGCCTGTGCACAGCAGCGAAGACCCAACACCGCCGCCAACAACAACAAAAAAGGATTCAATGCAGGAGGAAGGAAAGAGACGAGGAGGATTGCTGAAAAAGCTTGGAAAACATTGGGAATATCTAAACTATCATTGACTATATAAGGCAGTGGTAGTGATGAGTTAGTAATGTCTGAGTAGTAACATAAGGTACAACTAAAATTCTGGACAGCATCCTGCAGTTGGCATCCATACCTCCCAAGGTCTTTTTACTGTTTGGGAAGAAGATGGACTAAACTCTAAAAATGCTAGATATTCTTGTATAACTTCCAAACCAGTGGTTGGGAAACAGTTTAAAGAAAATTTTAACAAACCAACAGGAAAGGAGAGAGGAGCATGAAAAAGCGGGATAAATACAAGGTGTCCTAAGAATCTTTTAATAATAACACTTAAAACTGCACAACTTTTCCTACTGTGCCATAGAAACCGCAAAATAAGATTGTAGAAATAAATCCAAATGCTAGGAATCACAATAAATGTAAATGAAGCAAACCTGCTAGTTTAAGATACAAAATCCAGCTATATCCTGTTTGTGAAATATACACCAGAAATATAAGTACACAACACAGTTGAAAATAATGCTAACCAATACCAAAATAAACCTCATGTAGTTATATTAATATCAGACCAAGTAGACTTAAGGCCAAAAAAAAAAAAAGTGTACTAGACCTTGAAACACTTTTCACAAATTCCCAAGAATTCTTGGTATTAGAGTCCACATTCTCTAAGGAATTCTCAAGAGAATTAAGTTAGAATTCAACAACAAATGAATTTCTTTAAAATATTTACAAATATAATTTTTTTTTTCCAAATTAGCAAAGGTTTACTTCAATTTGCTCATAAATGACTCTAAAAAGCCGATATGCAAGAGGCTGACACGCTGCGGTCTAAAGGCAACGTCGAGGCCACTGAGAATATCCCTCAGACAAGAGGCTCTGCTCAAAATCTCCCCCATCTGGGGTGAGGGCAGCAGGATGGGGGTCTGGGACAGAGGGATAAATACATCGTCTTAGCTCTGCCATTAGGGCTGGCAGCCCGGGGCCCCAAGCTGGTCAATCAGAGGTCGACTGCTTGGAGCTTCCAAAGCTGCCCGAACGTTTGGATGTTTTGCGGAAATGCTGAGGCTTTGGGAGGGCCCAAGTGCCAGCTGGAAGGGCCCTCGGCCAGCCCCCTCCTCCTACTCCAGCTCCAGGGAGAGTGCAACTGCCTGCTGGCCGGGCCTGCTGTACCCTGGGGTCGAGGCAGCCTCTCACCCAGCAGCCCCTGCCAGGAGTGGGTGGGGAAGGGCATCTCCAGTGAGGCCCAGACAGGAATCTGCCCTAAAGGTGGCTGACAGCGGCCCACCTGTAACAGAGCCCTGTTCCCAAAGGGGCCCCTTGGGGACCAGCCCAGCGGGGTGACCTCCCAGGCATGGGCAGGCCAGGCTGAACCCGGCCGCAGCAGGAGATGTGGGGGAGAGTGGTGTTAACAGACAACAGCAGGAGGGGTGGGTGCAGACAGGGCACGGTGAGTGTGGGGCGGAGCCAGCCCGGACCCGCCCATCAGAAGGCGAGGGAGCGCTCCTTGGGGTGGCCCACGCTGTCCAGGTTGGGCAGGCAGGCATACTGGATCATGCACGGGGGTCCGCACATCAGCACCAGCGGCTCCTCCTCCAGGGGTGGAAGGTGGTCCCGGATCATCTCCTCGTTCACGAAGCCCTGGCTGTAGTCCCAAGCTTCAGGGGCACTGTCCACCATGTACCAGAGCTTGAAGCACTCAGAATGTTCGTTCTTCAGTTCCTCCAGCTCCGGCCGCAGCAGGAGGTCCTTCTCAGTCTGGTTGGCAAAGCGCAGGTGGCACACGGTGTGATCATCCCTGTCCTTCGTGATGGCACGTATCACCTGTAGCCTTGGGGTGATGCCCGTTCCTCCCGCAAACATGCCCACAGACTTCACCGTCTTGATGACAGGGTTGGATTTCTTGTCTGCACAGATGGCAAACTTTCCTTTGCCCTGGTAGACCAGCAGCCCATTTGGGTCTCGGAACTCAATGGTGCCTCCAATCTTCATGCTTTACAGGTGCTGGGACATCTTCCCACCAGCGGGAAACTTGGGGTGGGTGTCTTTGAAGTAAACCTTGATGACCAGGTCCACAAAGCCCTTGTCATCGCTGGAGACAGGCGTGTAGGGCAGAATGACCAGGTTCCCATCGATTCAAGCCGAGAGGTAGATGTGCTAGCCCTACGGGGAGGCCCAGGATGTGCTGGGGCGACGGTGGAGCAAAGTGGAACCATCAGGTGTCAAGGCTGATGACCTCCTTGTCAATCAGCCGCAGCAGGTACTTGATGTCCAGGTTCTCAAGGGTGATGGCTGGGGTGGAGCTTTGGAACAGCTTCATGAGCAGGCTGTACAGGAACCAGACTGGGGAGAGGACCACGTGGCCCAACGTGCTCAGCCAGGCCCCTGTGGTGGCTCCGCTCTGCTCTAGCTCCGCCGCCGCTGCCGCCGTGACCGCCACACCCTGGGCCTGCTCCCCCACCCCCGCCACGTCACCGAGCCCAAATATAGTTTTTAAGAACACTTCTAAATTACCATGTGTAATTAAAGAAGAAAATGTAATGGAAATTAGAAAATATCAGTGATTTTTTAAAAATCTGGATGCAGGTTACATGGTGTTCTCACTTTTGAAAATTCATCAAGCATTTATCATTGCTCACTCTTCTGTATATATGTTACACTTCAGTAAAATTTATAAAGAAAAAAAAGACAACAGATCTGTAAAGCAGCTGGGGGTGGAAAACACATTAACTTCAAAAGTGTGACAAGGTAAACAGCCTACTTTTCATCAGCAACAAAGGAAACCAGATGAAAGCAAAATGGCATTTTCAATGTGCTGAAAGAAAACTGCCAACCCAACAAAAATATTTCAAGAATGAGGTTGAAATAAAAACTTTTTCAGACAAAGCCCGTATGAGTTTGCCAGCAGCAGCCAACTCACACTAAAGAAAATTCTAAATTATATTGCTTCGGGCAAAAAGAAAGTGATCCCAGATGGAAGGTCAAGATGTAAGAAGGAATAAAGAATAAAGAAGGAGCGAATACATGGGAAAACCTAAACAAACATAGGTTGCATAAAACAATAATAATGTTTCCTGGAGTTAAAAAAAGTGATAGAATTAAAATGTACAACAGAAAAAAAAAGTCTTCAGGGAGTAAATGGAGTTAGAGTGTTCCAAGTCCACGATTGTGTTGGACAAAAGTAAAAAACATCGATGAAATCTGCATTTTGAAAAGCATGCATTATAACTTCTAAAGGAATCACTACAATAATAAAAGCAGAATTGTAACTTCCAAATGTTCAGAGGGAAGACAATGATTTTTTTAAAAAGCCACAGACAACCTAAAAGGAGGCCAGAGGGGGGATAAAAAGGAACATAGAGGGCTTCCCTGGTGGCGCAGTGGTTGGGAGTCCGCCTGCCGATGCAGGGGACACAAGAAAGGGTAAAAATAGAAAGTAAATTAATAGGGTAGATTTAAATCTAGATTTAAGTGTGATATCAATTATTACATTAAATGTAAATGGACTATACACTCCAGCTAAAGGTCAGTTTGTCAAACTGGATTTTAAGAAATTTCAACTCTATGTTATTTATAAGAGACACATAAGAACCATTAAAATACAGAAAGTTAAAAAATAACAGGATGGGTACATCCCTGGTGGCACAGTGGTTAAGAATCCGCCTGACAATGCAGGGTACACAGGTTCGAGCCCTGGTCCGGGAAGATCCCACATGCCACGGAGCAACTAAGCCCATGCGCCACAACCACTGAGCCTGTGTGCTGCAACTACTGAAGCCCATGAGCCTAGAGCCTGTGCACTGCAACAAAGAGTAGCCCCCACTCGCCACAACCAGAGAAAGGCTACACGCAGCAACGAAGACCCAACGCAGCCAAAGATAAAATTAATTAATTAATTAATTTAAAAACATATATAACAGATGGGGAAAATAACCATAGAAATACCATAAGAAAGCTGGAATTGTTATATTAATATTAGACAACATATGCTTTAAGGCAAAATCATTGCTGGAGATAAAGTGGGACATATTATTATAATAATAATAAAAGATTCATTTCATCAGGAAGATAAAAATATTTTTAATCTGTGTGACCCTAATAACATGGCCTCAAAATACATAAAGCAAAATTTGACACAACTGCCAGGAGAGATAGTTAAATCCACAGTAATAATGAGCAATTTAAATTCATCTCTCTCAGCAGTTGATAGAACAAGTAAACCAAAAAAGTCAGTAAAGATACAGAATATTTGAACTATACAATTAATAAATTTGACCTAATGGGCCTGTATATGTAGAACATTGTATTCAGCAACTACAAAATACATTTTTCTTTGAAGCACACACTGGGTTATAAAGCAAGGTTGAAGGAAATAGTCCCTTTACCAAAATGTTATTTAGTTAGGAATCAATTTTAAAACAATAATAAGAAAAATCTCCATATTTTGGAAACCAGTTCTAAATAACCCATTGATCAAGGAAGAAATTTTAGGAAAATTATATTTTAGGAAATTTTAGGGAAATTAATTTTTAGGAAATAATTAAATTTTGGAAAATTATCTTGAACTGAGAGATAATGAAAATACTTATTTAAAAACTTGTGCAATGCAGCTAAAGTAGCCTTTTGAAGGAAATTTGTAGCCTTAAGTGTATTAATACTAGATATTAAAATATATGCAATATATGTTGCATATATGTAATACAAAATTATATATATTGATAAAATATATATTATAAAAGAAAGACTGAAAATAATGAGCTAAGCATCTGTCTCCAGAATTTAGGAAAAGAACAAAATAAACCTAAGAGTATAGATAGGAAATGATAAAGAGTAGATATGAAGGAAATAGAAAACAAACATTCAAATAAAAAGAATCAACAAGTCAGCTATTTTAAAAGATGAATGAAATTGAAAAACTGCTGGAAATTTTGAGCAAGATGAATAAAAGGCACTAATAGCTATTATTGAAAATGGGAAAAATAAAGACATTACTGTAGCTTTTGAAACATTAAAAAGATGAGAACAAGGCAAGTGCCACTTCACAAAGACACTCAGACCACTTTCTGTCTACCAAGATGTGTGCCTGGCCCAGAGCTTCATCCACCTCGAAGAGGACTGTCTTTTTCTAATCCACCTGAAGATACCATATGGGCAAGGAGTACTGGATAAAGGGGTATTATGAACAACTTTATGCCAGCAAACTTGAAAATTTTAGATAACTTGGATAAATTCCTAGAGGGGAAAAAAACTGACTCAAAAGAAATGAAAACTCTGAATTGTTCTATAACTACTAAAGAAATTAAACTAGTCAAAACTCCAGATCCAGATGACTTTATTGGGAAAGTTTTACCAAACATTAAAGAAAAAATAAGAAGAAGAATTTCACAAACTCTGCCCAAAGAATAGAAAAATAAGAAACATTTCCTTACTCATTTTAGGAAATCAAGCATGTCCATGAAACAATCTGAGACAAGAAAATTATAGACCAATCTCACTGATGACCATAGATGTGAAAATCCTAAATAACATTCCAGGAGGTGGGGAGGGTGGAGTTGGCAATGTATAGAAAGGACATAACATTGTGACTAAATTGGGTTAAATCCTGGGATGGCAAAATTGGTTTAATACTGGAAAAGCAATCTACTATCTTAAAAGGAGTAAGGGAGGGAAACACATGTGATCATTTCAATAGGTAGGTACAGGTAAAGTATTTGAAAAAATTAAACATTCATTTATGATTTAAAAGAATAAACAACTCTTAAGCAAACTACAACTATTGACAATAGTGTCAAAAAAATGAAGTACCTAGGATTAAATTTTTAAAAATATACAAGGCCTGTATGGGAACTTTATGGAGGGTCATTAGAGAAGACCTAGTGGGCAGATACACCATGATTATAGAGTCACAGTATCAAAGATGCCAGTACTCCTTGTGGTAGGCAGAATAATGCCCCCCAAAGATGTCCACATTCTAATCCCCCAAACCTATGAATATGTTAAGTTACATGGCAGAGGGGTGTTAAGTTTGCAAATGGGATTAAGGTTGCTAATCAGCTGACCTTAAGAGGGAGATTACCCTGAATAACCTGGATGGGCTCAATGTAATCACAATAGTCCTTAAATGTGGAAGAAAGTGACAGAAGAGGAAGAGCCAGAAAGTTGCAGTGTGTGAAGGACTCAGCCCATTGTTGCTGGCTTTGAAGATGCAGGACGGGGCCGTGAGCCAAGGACACAGGCAGCCTCTAGAAGCTGGCAAAGGTGAGGAGACAGATTCTCCCAATAAAGCAATAAATCAATTGCTTGCAGACTCATATCAAAACCCAATCAGTGAGCAGCAAGTGACAATGAAGCTGCATCTTACAGAGTAGGCTAGATATAAGCAACACACTTCGGGTGTCACTGTCTCCCATCACCCCCGGATGGGACCATCTATCTAGCTGCAGGAAAACAAGCTCAGGGCTCCCACTGATTCTGCATTATGGTGAGCTGTATAATTATTTCATTATATATTACAATGTAATAATTATAGAAATAAAGCGCCCAATAAATGTAATGCGCTTGAATCATCCTAAAGCCATCCACACACCCCCAGGCCCGTGGAAAAATTGTCTTTCACGAAACCGGTCCCTGGTGCCAAAAAGGTTGGGGACCGCTGGTATACGGGAAAGGCTAACTCCAAATTCTAGACAGAGGTACCCTCTGGGGCAGGGAGAGGAACGCCCAGGGCTGAGCTGGGGACCATGGGCCTTGATTGCATTGTCAAGTTTTATTTCTTCTGGTCAGTGGTCCATACATGTTAAATTATCATCAGTAGGGGCTTCTCTGGTGGCGCAGTGGTTGAGAGTCCGCCTGCCGATGCAGGGGACACGGGTTCGTGCCCCGCTCCAGGAGGATCCCACATGCTGTGGAGCGGCTGGGCCCGTGAGCCATGGCCGCTGAGCCTGCGCGTCCGGAGCCTGTGATCACTGTTAATAAAGATTGTCCCACCCTCACTCAAAATCCTACCATAGCTCCCAGTGCCCTCAGAGTAAAACCCTCCCTCCTCGCCTGAGTGTCTGATCTCATCCCCTCTCAGGCCTCCACTCTCGCCCTCCTCCCCTCTGCTCCTGTCACCCCCACCTATGTGGCCCAAGCTTGTTCCCACCTTGGAGCCTTTGCACTCGCAGATACCTCCACCTCGTGTACCCATATTGGCTGCCTCCTTCCTGACACTCACATCTCAATTCAAAGCTCGCCTTCCCCGAGCCAGGCCAGCTTGTCCATACATACAATTGTTCTTTGTTCCACATTTCCTGTGTCCCCTATCTGCCTAGAAGCCCCCCAAGGGAAGGGTCCCCTGTTTGGTTTGTCACTGCTGTGTCCCCAGGGTCCAGGGCAGTGCTAGGCTGGGACTGGGACCCGTGGACATGCCCACAAGGCTCTGCCAGTCGTGGCCACCAGGGGGAGCCCACGGGTCAGAAATAAATGCTTGGGGACTGGGGTCCAAGGCCACAGAGAAAGGTGGGCGGGACAGGCCTGGGGATGGGGAGATCAGGCCCTCTCTGAACATGGGGGCGTCCCAGACACATGTTATCCTTCCTGGGGGATTCTCATTCAGCCTGACCGTGACAGATGTAGAAACTGAGGCTCGGAAATGTCATAGAAAGTTCTCAGGTTCCTAGCGCTCCCAGATTACTCAGCTGTGCTCTCTCAGCCCCCGCCAGAAGAAGCTAGGGAAACTATGGTTGGAAGGAGGACAGGGGCACTGGGGGCCCTGATCTCGGGTGCTGTGATCCCCCTGGCCAGCCTGTCCTGGCTAAAAGGATCAAGTTAGGGCCAGCAAGAAGTCAGTCTGAACCTCCCAGACTCAGGGAACCTTAGCTCACAGCAGGTGGCCCAGTACCTGCCTGAGCCCTGCAGCCCCCCTGAACACTTGGGGAAACTGAGGCCCAAAGACAGGCTGGAGCAGTCCTCAGGGCACCAGGACTGGGCAGGTCGCCTACACTCAGTGCTGCCCCCTGGGGTCGGGACGGGGTGGGGTGCCTCCTGGGGGAGAACAGACAGGGCACCCCTCACCCACTTCCTTCCAGCCATTCAACAGATGGGGAACTGGGTCTGTCCCTTGCTCAAGCTCAGCCGGGAACCCCAGTCCAAAGCCGAGCTCCACAGACTGGTTCCCCTTGCTGTGTGACCTCGAGCAGACTCCCCACCCTCTCTGGGCCTGTTTCCATGTCCACATGGGGCTTCTACATGCCATTTTGTTAGAAGAAAGGAAGTCCTAGGTTGTTGTCAACCATGTAGGAACTACTCAGTTGCCCTCTCTAGGGGCCAAGATCCTTTTAGAAGGTGCAAGGCCCTGGTGTCGCCAATTCACTCTTGCTTCTTTAGTTGAGGTGACGTTCACATAACGTATAACAATTTACATAACCATTTTGAAGTGGGCAATTCCACAGAATCTAGCGCAGTGACAATATTGTGCAACCCCCACCTCTATCTAATTTCAGAAATTTTCATCACCTCAAGGGAAACCCGTCCCCATGAGCAGTCGCTCCCCATCCCCCTCCCTCAGTCCCTGGTAACTACCAATCTGCTTTCCATATCTGTGGATTTGCCTGTTCTGGACGTTTCGTGTAAATGGAATCACGTGCTGTGTGGTCTTTTGTGTCTGGCTGCTTTCACTCAGCATGATGTTTTCAAGATTCATCCATGTTGTAGCATGTGTCCGTGCTTCATTCCTTTTTATGGCTGAATAATATTCCATTGGATGGATTTACCAGATTTTGTATAGCCACTCATCTGTAGATGGACACTTGAGTTGTTTCCATCTTTTGGCTAATGTGAATAATTCTCCTGGGGCTTCCCTGGTGGCGCAGTGGTTGAGAGTCCGCCTGCCGATGCAGGGGACACGGGTTCGTGTCCCGGTCTGGGAAGATCCCACATGCCGCGGAGCGGCTGGGCCCGTGAGCCATGGCCACTGAGCCCGCGCATCCAGAGCCTGTGCTCCGCAATGGGAGAGGTCACAGTGGTGAGAGGCCCGCGTACCGAAAAAAAAAAAAATAATAATAATAATTCTCCTATAAACATAGGTGTAAAAATATCTATTTTCATCCCTTCCTTCAGTTCTTTTGGGTATATACCTAAGGGTGGAATTCCTGGATCATACAGTAATCCCATGTTGAGTTTTTTTGAGGAATTTCACTGGTTTTTATAAGACTAAAAGGCCATGACTCTTGGCCAAACTGGGAATACCGTGCCTAGAATTTTCTGTCAAGTTCTTTTCAGTGATCACTGCCCAGCCTCCCTACCCCACCAAATCTCATGTATTTCAAGTGCTGCCCAAAGTGTTTTTTGTGACTGTATATATTCACCTTTGGATTGAGATAAAACACACAGCAATTTGTGCCAAATACTCAGACCTGAGGTGTGTAGCCTGATGCGTTTTTACCTCTGTATATGTTCAAACTGACACATAACATAACACCTCTCCATCCTCCAGGCAGGCTCCCTCGTGCCACCTCCCAGAAGGAGCTACTATCCTGTTGGTTAACACCATCGGTTCATTTTGTCTGTTCTTGAACTTCAGGTACACAGACTCACACAGTGTGTCCTGCTTTTGATCTCGCTGCTTTTGCTCATCATCATAACTGCAAGATTCACCCACATCCTCCATCATTTTTCCTTGCTGTATACTATTCCACAGCACAACTATACAGCAATTTGTTTGGCCAGTTCTGTTGATGGGTGTTCGGCTTGTGTCCAGAGCTTCTCCAAGCAGGTGTGCCCAGGTCCTGTGGCTACTGTATGTTTTCATCTCTTGTGGATGAATACCCAGAGGTGGAATGTCTGGGTTATAGGGGAGGGGGGAATCTATGTTCAGTGGACACTGCAAAACAGTCTTCCAAGGTGGCTGTACCATTTTATCTCCCACAGAGGTGAGCTAGGGTTCCATTTGCTCCACATCCTCGTCAGCACTTAGTGGTATCAGACTTTTCCATTTCAGCCCTGCTGATAGGGCTGTGGTTCATGCATGTTCCAACCCCACAGCAACTGGACTCTGCACCCACCGGATTCTGTGCCAAGCTCCCCACTGAGGAACCAGTGGGGCCTTTATGAGCGGCCCCCTCTGCCCTCGGCTTTTTGAGCGGCCTTTTTGAGCGGCCCCCTCTGCCCTCGGCTTCTGGGCCGCCATCCCCCTCTGTGTTTTCCTACCGCGGTTTCGTCTCCATCCCCTCAGTGGATCCTCTTTCTCGGCTTGATCCTGAGACAAGATCTCCAGGTCCTCCTGCTTCCCAGGAAATGGCCACAGAGTTAAGGGATCCCCCCAAGGACCCAACACTCTACTTCTCCTCCTCACCCCGGGGGGCCTCTCCTGCCTCAGTGAGCGCCAGCCTAGCTATTCCAAAGCACAAACAGGAAATCGAGGCTCATTTCCCCCACATGGATCATTGATGCTCCCACCATTTCCACCTCCTGAATCTCAGCTTCCCCACTTCTCCCCTCCCCTCCAGCACCCTCCTAGCCTAAGCCCCTGCATCTCCACTGGATGGGCCCAGCTGTCCTGGATGTGCTACCATCCAGGGCGCTTGCCTCTTGTCCAACTCACACCACGTGCTTCTAAGACCACGCGTTGCCCCTCTTAGGTGTTGTTTGGCCGACTTCCTAGCATTAGTCCCCTGACCAGGCCCTCAGGCAAGTCCCTGCTGCATCTGGTTCGTCTGACCTCTCCAGCCCCTCCTCCCACCCTCATTCATTCATTCATTCATTCGGTTATTTATTGAGAAGCTGCTGAGTGCCAGGCCACATTCTCAATTCAAGGAGGCAACTGAACCACACAAAATAAAACCCCTCCCCTCGGGGGCATGAGGTAGGGGCAACAGATATCTCCACCACGGCATGTCGGGAGCTGCATGAGGGCAGGGAGGCCCCGGCCTGTCATGGGGTGGAGAGGCATCCCAGGGAACTCAGTGTAGAGGCTGAGGCCTGGGACGGGCAGGACGCAGCCAGCCAGGCGTGGCAGGGAGAGGAGAACAAAAACCAGGACCCCCCAGAGAAGGGGATGGGGAGCCGCAGAGAGGTTTAGGTTTTCACAGCTTCCCCTGGCGGCTGATGGGAGAAAGGAGAACCCAGGCAGGAGGGAGGTGGGGAGGCCAGGGGTGTTGGGTGATGGAGAGAAGAGGTCGGATTTGGGGTGTGGCCAGAGAGCCGAGAAGGCTTGGGGACTTGGGGCTGTGGGGTAGCAAGGTTGTGGCGGTGATGACGGCATGGAGGGGCCTCCCATACTCTCTGGGCAGAAAACACATCCGAGCAGGGGATTCAGTTCCTCAAAAATGCCACATAGGCACGTGTGCACGCACACACATGGGTGCATCACGCACGCGTGCATAAGCACGCAGAGACACAAAGCGTGAACAGATTGGCACACGAAACACAACTACACACACAACAGACACACGGAGAGACACACAACACAGAGACACACGCCTACAACAGACACAGATACACAGAAAGATACACACGTACACGTGTGCCTACAACACACAAACACACACGCACCCTCTCCAGGCCAGCCTTTGAGGGACAATCCTTTTTGCACCTCTCTCTCCCCCAGGCCCCCAGCTCCCTCCACAGGGCCAGGCCAGGTTCCCGTGTCACCGAGCCGGTGTCAAAGGTCCCTCTCTGCCTCTCAGCCCCTGCCCAGTCCTGACCACACACTCTGTGTCCTGCTCTGTCCCCGACACTGGGGGCTCCTCAGGGCACATGGCAGGTGTGGGAGGGACAGTCAACAATGCCTACTGAGCAAAAGGTCTTGGTCCTCTAAGCCTCTCTCCCCGGCTACTGCCTCCACACTCGCCCAACATCAAAGCAGAGCTCCCCACTCCCCAACTTCTCATCGGCTGGGCCTCACCCCTTGACTGAGCAGACACTCCATCTCAGAGAGGTCAGGGGTGAGCCAGAGAAAGGGCTGGGGGGTGCCCAATAGCAGAGCTAGAATCTACTTGGGAGATCAAGGAGGGCTGCCTGGAGGAGGGGACATTTGAGGATGAGCTGGAGCTTGGCAGGCAGATGGTTTGGGGGTCCTCTAGTCAGCGGGAAAGACCTGGTAACTTCATCTAGTGCAGTCTGAGCCCAGAGCTGCTCCACCAGGAGGGATCATCTGGCTGTTTGCTTCTTTTCTAAAATTGTGGTAAAACACACATAACTTCAAATTCACCATCCCAGCCATCTTTAAGAGCACAGTTCAGTGGCATTAAGTACATTCACGCTGTTGTGTAACCATCACCACTGTCCATCTCCAGAATTTTTCATCTTGCAAAACTGAAACTCTGTCCCCATTAAACACTAACCTCCCCATTTCCCTTCTTCCCTGGCAACTCCCATTCTACTTCCTGTCTCTACAAATTTGACTACTTTAGGGACCTCACATAAGTGGGATCACACAGGATGTGTCCTTTTGCGACTGGCTTCTTTCGCTCAGCATCACGTCCTCCAGGTTCATCCCTGCTGTAGCAGGTGTCAGAATTTCCTTTCTTTTAAAGGTTGAATAATATTCCATCATACGTATATAACACGTTTTGCTCATCCATTCATCTGTCGCAATCCATTTTCAATTTTTTTGAGGAACTGCCATACTGTTGGCTGTTTGTTTTTAAACCCAGAGTGTTTCTCTGTCGTCCCATCCAGGACCTGAACAGTCCTTCCTGTCCCAACTTCCGCCTGCCAAGCAGGGCTAGACCCCCTCAATTGTCTCATCCATCCCTCAGATCTGCTCTGAGAGGCGGTGGCTCTTATAAAGCCCATTTCATAGAAGAAAACAGGTTGGAGAGCAGGAGTCACGTGCCTAGTGTCAACCAGCAGGGGCTGGCTTGTCCCAGTTCCCAAAACCACAGGCTGCCTGCCTCTCCACATAGCCCAGAACGTTCCCAGCCCCTCAGCAGTTCCTGCACAGCCCATCTCCCACCCTGCTTGCACTCAGACACTGAGAGCATTTCCCATCCTCCTCCTGGCTCTGCTCCCTTCTAAGAGAAACAGGTTGCACCTGGCACAGCTTCCCAGAAGGCCTGGAGCGGCAGAAGCCCAGCCACGTGAGTGGGTGTGTGTGGAGGCGTGCAGTCACATTGCAGCACCCACCATGCCACCGCTTGAGGAGGGAGGGGTCCTAGACCCAACAGTGAGGACCTGCGAGGTGCCGAGCACACGGTGTTGGAGCCAGCCAGACCTGAGTGAGACTGGGGCTCGGCTACTTGCTGGCTGGGTATCCAAGAGCATCTGAGCCTCAATCCATCATCTGGGAAATGGGCTCACAGTTGCCCTTACCTCTCAGGGAGGATTCTGTGAGGGGACTCGGGGGCTAGGGGACCTGTGCAGCTGAGGGTCCAACAGGCTGGCAGAGCTAAGGCACTCAGGTGTTTCATCAACATAGACATCAGAACAGCAGAGGCAGGACCACCATCACCCCAGCTCCAATAGCAGGTCTTCCTAGGAGCACTGACTGCATAATGGGGGAGCCCAGCCCATCCTCAGCCAAGAAAATCAGATGATAGCACAAGGCTTCACCATTTGAAATTTTGAAACCACCCAGAAACAAGCCCCAGGACGCTGCCATGCGGTTTAAAAATCGTTTTTCTAATGGAGGTGAAATTCACATGACATAAAATGAGCCATCTTAAAGTGAACAGTTCAGGGGCCCTTTGTGCATTTACAAAGTTGTGCAACCACCAGCGGTATCTAATTGTAGATCGCTTTCATCACCCCAAAAGGGAACCCTGTGCCCATGAGCAGTCCCTCCCTGTCCCCCCTCCTCCAGTCCCTGAAACTGCTTGTCTGCTTCCTGCCTCGATGGATTTGCCTCTCTGGACATTTCATATAAATGGGATCATGCACGATGTGGTCTTTTGTGTCTGGCTTCTCTCACTCAGTGTGACAAATCTGAGGTTCGTCCACATTGTAGCATGTGTCAGGCTTCATTCGTTTTTATGGCTAATGTTTCCTTGTATTATGGACCACATTTTGTTTATCTTCCACCCATCAATGGGCATTTGGTTTCTCTCCACTTTTTGGCTTCTGTGAAAATGCTGTTGTGAATATTCACGTACGTGTATTTGTTTGAGTCCCTCTGACACACATTTTTGAGTCCTCCAACCAGGAGACCCAAGTGGCTCAGGCCCCATGGAGGCAGCACTGATTTATAGAACAAAGTTTCATATTTTGCTCACGTGTCTTGAAAAACATGAAAGAGGGGATGAAAACCAGCAGTTCCCTCACCTCTCACCCCATCGACCCTCCCTGCGTTGTGCACAAAATCTCCAACCTGAGCCAGCGAGGGGGGGATGGGGTGAGCAGGCAGGAACTGGGTTGTCCTGGGTATGCTGGTGCTCTGGGGCATCTCGGCCCCTCCCTCCAAGGGCAGGGAGGTGTGGACAACCTCCCTGAAGCCACAGGGTAAGACAGAGGCAGGGCCAGTGACCCTGTTTCAGACCCCAGCTGGAACCTTGAGACTCATCTTTGACCCCCAGTCCCTCCCTGCTTCTCCCATCAGACCCCCTAACCTTGGCCACCAGGTCCAGGAGGACCATGGTGGAGCTGGTGAGAGTCAGAGGTGAAAACCCCTTTTTAGAATCAGAGTATAAGTGAAATGAGTAATGTCTAATATCCGCATATCAGTTTAATAAAGCAGTAGGTACGGTGACTTAGCAGGACACAGGAAGGCAAGAAAATGTGTCACACTTACACCAAATTAAGGATGTTGAGTTATGTCTGTAGGCAACTGTAATTTTAACACCATCTACCATAATAAACTTTATTTCCTAGAAAATTTTATTCACTTTGTTATTTCCTGTAACTTAAAATGTGTGTGCATATACATACATACATATGTATATACATAATACATATATATATAGTTTATTTATGTATAGTTAATTGTACTGTTTGGGCTGCAGTAAAATCAAATTTGAAATTAAAAAAAAAAGTCCCCCATGTCCCAGGGTCTCAACTGAGAGGGAACATGTCTCCTCCCAGGAGCTCGGCAGCAGGTACAGGAGGAAGAGCCAGGTTTCAGAGCCATGGAATCACTTCCTCTTGGAATCTCAGCTTCCTGCGCTGTGCAATGGGGAGAGTGTCACTTTGACTCCAAGCATTCTCACACACTGTTCCCTCAGCCTGGTCATCCCTTCCACGTCTTCTGCTTGATGAGCTCCTACATATCCACTAAACCCCAGCTGTGGCATCCTTCCTCCAGGCAGCCACCCTAGACAGACACCTGAATTCCTCCAGCCTCCACCCTCCTAGCCAAGCCCTGATGCTGCAGGGTTGGGGACGGGATCTGTGTCCAGCTCTGTCTCCCCCAGACTTGGGGCTCCTTGAGGTCCAGGCTGGGGGGCCAGGGTGGGGGGATGTTAAATGAAAATGGAGACACCACTATCCCCACTTGATGGATGAGGGTGACTTTGAGAGGGACCCAGCTCCCGAGAGTCGCACAGTCATTTAGCCCCAAAGCCGTAACTCAACCCTGGGGCAGTTGGGCTCCGAGTACAATGCTCCTTCCCCAAACTTGTGAGTTGACCTAACTACCCACCACCCTCAGAGGGCTGCTGCTTTCTCTGACCTTCTCCTGGGTCCCTGCAGCCCCTTCCCCGGGCCAGAACAGCCTGTCCCCTGGTAGGGGGTGCTGTCCTTCTGGCGGCCCCAGGGTCATAGATAAGGCCACTGGGCCTGGCTATCGGCAGGAAACATCTTGGCAGGACAGGAAGCCACGGCATTGGCCAGCCGCGCCCTCGCCTGCCTCAGCCTATCTGCGGCCAGATATTTTGGGAGCCACTATATAAACCCCGACCAGGCTGCCAGTTGTTCCCGGGGGAAGCTTGAAGCTTCGCATTTCTCGGCAGCTCCCGCTGGCCCTGAGGCTGATGGAACGTGAACACCTGGGTGCTCAGAGCAGAACGCGCCCCAGCGCCAGGCTCGCTGGAGGTGCCGGGGCCTGTGTGTGCGACTCGCCATTCAATCCCAGTGCAGCCACTTGCTGGCTGAGCGACCCAGCGTGAATGACTTCACCTCTCTGGCCCTTGGTTTTCCCCTCCCCACAGCCCTCCTCGGTCCTGTCCCAGGCAACACAAACTCGGCTTCCAGAGCCTTTCCTAAAGTTTCTCGGTCTGATGTGGCACCTGCTGACACCTGAGGGCCAACCCGCCCCCTCCTGACCCTGGGAAGTGCCCAGGAATCTGCATTTTAAACTAGCCGCATGATGAGATCCTTATAGCTCAAGCTTCTCAAGTTCAAGGACATGCCAGTTGGTCCAGACTCTCCAGGATGCCTCACCTCTCCTGCACAAGCACCCAGCCAGATCCTGAAAAAGTGCTGGATCAGAGAGACAACATTCCAAGGATGTGGCTGTAGTTATTCCCATTTTACAGAAGAGATAATTGAGGCCCAGAGAGGGAAAGGGACTTGCTTGAGGCTACACAGCAGGCCAGAGGCAGGGTCGCATCAGAACCCAGGCCCGAGGTCTCTTCCCACACCCCATGCACCTCTCAGGAGGCTTAGAGGGGCTCAGTGTAGCTCCAGAGGCCACACAGCCAGCCAGTGGCAGGGGTGGGATTCAAACCCAGATCTGTGTGCTCCCCCATCCCCAGCCTGGTCGACACAGGACAGAACCATCCCTAACCCAATAGCTACTGCTTGGGGTCTGACTAGCATGCACATTTCGCCCAAGACCAGTAAAAGTGAAACGCAGAAGTGAAATAAAAATACTCAAGAGTTCACTGGGGCTCGGAGTCGGTGCCTGCTCTCAGACCCCTGGCCCTTTCCTGGTGAGAGGCGAGGGGGCAGGACAGCAAGCAAGGCAGGGGAGACCAAGCGTGGCTATGTAAAGTGGCCGGCCCAGCACCTGCGGCCGCTTGCCAGTGCAGGTGGTGGAGCATGCCCAGTGGCCCCCACCCCGGGCAGCTGCAGCCGGCGAAAGGGAACGGCCATGCCAGATATAACCTGACCTGAACTCCACCCAAAGCCCGAGCTCCAAGGCCGGCCTGTGCCTGGAAAGCCAGTTTTGGCCCAATGAGCTTGGGCAGGTTCTGGGCTTCCATCTCCCCGCCTGAGAAAGGTCTCAGCATGGCCACATGTCCCCTGCAGTCCTCTCCCTCCCCCTCCTCTCTACAAGGCCTGGTGTGAGGGAAGGCGTTAGACTATCCCTGTCTTGGGCAGCCCGTAGTAATGAGCTCCTGCTCTCCTTGCTGCCCTGCCATCGTTCTCCTGACGGGATGCTCACTACCATCAAAGCAGCCTGGAACCCGCGCCTCCTTCAGAGCGGACCTCCACCCTGCCTTGCTCTGCCATGGAACCACCCGGATGAGGTGACAGGGACCTGGGTCTGTCCTTCTGTAAGTTAAATGCCTTAAAGCCTCCAGTACCTTCTCCCAGGGCACCGCTCTGAAGTGTATACGTGCACACATACGTACCACGGTGGTTTTCACTGAACCCGCTGTCCGTCCGTCCTATTTCAGAGTGGCAGGGGAAGCTGCCTGCCTGCTCTGATCAACCCAGAATGGGGAGAGAAATCACCTCCCTTGTTCTAGAGTCTATACCTCTATTAATGCAGCCCAAGGACCCGGCAGCTTATTGGGTAGCTACATCAGAGACAGAGGGCCCCTCGTGTAATCATTAATCATCGATTCAAAACTGTTCAGCCCACCAGGAAGTTTGGCAGGAAGGGTTAGGGCTGGGAATGTTCTGTTTCTTGATCTGGGTGCTGGTTACACAGGTGTGTTTACTTTGTGAAAAGTTATCGAGCCGTAAACTTAGGATTTAGGCACTTTTCTGTCTATATGTTACACTTAAAGAAAACATTTAAAAAGCAGAAAAGGAAAGAAGGCAGTTTGACGTCAGGCTGAGACTGACAGGTAAGTAGGTAATAACTGGTTGCAGTTCGGAGGCGTGGATGGAGGCAGGAAGAGCAAGTGCAAAGGCCTGGGGTCCTGGGGGAGCCTCATGTGTCTGAGGATCTGGCAGAGACCCGGGTCTGGGGTGGGGGCAGGGACTGGCCACATAGAGCCTCAAAAGCCGCAGCCAAGGGCATGGACGTTATCCTGAAACCAAAGCAATGCCATCGAGAGGTTTAAGTGGAGGCTGACAACATGGGGTGGACGTACGCGAAGGCCACTGAAGCCACAAGCAGGAGTGTTTATGATGGAGCGAGGGGGGAATGCTCAGCCCATCTGCCAGAGGGGGAAACTGATGCCCAACAAGGCCAGGCTACTTGGCTACATGTTAATGGAGGAGGTTCAATGTGAGCCTTGCCTGACTCTCCCAGGGTCTCTGTCTTTCCAGTCTGATGCCCCGTGCGCCTCAGGGTAGGAAGGATCGTTGCGCCCAAGAGGCAGCCATCCCGGCTTCGAGTCCCAATCTGAGCTCACTGGCCTCTGGGTCCTCATCTGTAAAATGGGGACCCAGGAAAGTTATGAGGGGTCCTTTCCAGTCCTGTTGCAGGGGGCACTCGGTAGGCAGTGAGTCCAACAGGGTCTTCCCGGTCAGCTCAGGGTGCATTTCATAACCCGGGACCACGGAGGCGGTTTTTCTGAGAAACCCGAAGCAGAGGAAGAAATCCTTTGTTTATGGGGGTCCATTGGGATAGGAGCAGTACCCTCCAGGCTGCACCAAGAGAGACCCTGCAGAGAAGGCAGAAGGTAGGAGTTTTAAAAAGAAGAAATGTCCCAATAATGCAAATTCAGGCTCCAGGGGGTGAAACCAAAGCAGGAAAGAGAGAGCAATGGAAGAGACGCCTGTCAGGGGACACCCACCTCGCGCAGAGCAGGCAAGCCGTCACCACCAAGACGCCCCTGCCCACCTCCCTTGCTCAGGCCCTCCCTGTGGCTCTGGGACCCACCCCCGTCACCCTACCATGCTCTCTGATATCACCTTACTCATTTGACTTTCTCTCATCTGTCCCCTGGCCATCGGCCATCGGCCATTGGGAGGGTAAGACCTTGCCGGCTTGCTGCCCATCAAATTTCCGGCTCCCAGCCCAGACCCTGGCACCAGGAGGAGCTCGGTAAATATTTGTTGCCTGAGTAAACTGTGGTAGGTCATCCCCCCAGCTTATCGAAACGGGAGATTTATTGGCCTGGGCTTGACCCCAGGCCAGCAGCTCGAACCCCAGCCTGGCTTCAGTCTGACCATCACACCTCTATGAACCCCCGTGTTCTCAGCTGAACTATGGGTCTGGGGGAAACACATTTTATGGGGGTCCCACGAGATGACCCACAGCACATAGACAGCCAGGGACACGGGCAGTGCTTGGTAAATGGCCCCTGTCATCACCAACACCCAACCCCTGGCCTTGTGCCCCTGTCGACCCCCGGATAGAGCTCCTGTCTGTCCCCCACCCCAGGGAAAGAGAGAGCAAAGGTGGTGCCAGGACTCACTGGGGGCTGGCAGGCTCCCCCCACCTCGGGCTCTTTCTAAGAAGCCAGCAATGATAGCATTCCCCCAAAACAGGAACCAGCAGGTCGGACTGGGTATTGCAGAAGCCTCCAGCAAGTTCGACCCCCGGTGCACAGCCCACCGACCCCATGGCCGGCTTCAGGGCCCGCTGGGCACAGCTTGGAAAGATTTTTATGTAAAAGTGGCCGATGCAAATCCAGGGGCCCTGGAACCACGAAAAGCCCCACTTCCCCCTTTATCACCCTAGCCTGAGTAGCTGCCACCTGGGCGTGGTGGGCAGGAGCGTCGGTGGGCACTGGGGCACCCTCACTGGGTGGGCTGCCAGCGCCCACCCTGCTCTGAGGGTCCAAAGGGAGGGGGCAGGGGACAGTACATGTGCCCCCAACAACTCCCCCGCTTTAGGGGTGGTCACAGAGGCTAGCTCTGATATTTTTAATCAAGATAAAATTTACATAACATAAAATTCACCATTTTGACCATTTTAAAGTGTACGATTTAGTGGTTTTCAGCGCATTCACAATTGTGGTGCAATCATCACCTCTATCTAATTCCAGAACGTTTTCATCACCCCCAAAAGGAACCCCTCTCCCTATCAGTAGTCTCTTCTCCTCCCCCACCCCCGCAACCCCCAGCCCCTGACAACCATGAACCTGCTCTCCGTCTCCATGGGTTTGCCTGTTTGGATATTACATATAAATGGGACGGCACACTATCCACTCAGCATAATGTTTTCGAGGTTCATCCACATTGTGACTTGTATGAGAGCTTCATTCCTTTTTATGGCTGAGTAATATTCTATTGTACGGATGGACCACTTTCTGTTTATGGACTCAGCTGTCAATTGGCATTTGGTGGTTTCCACATTTGGCGACCGTGACTAGCGCTGGTGTGGATGTGTGTGTGCGCAAGCTTTTGTGTGGACACGTGTTTTCACTTCTCCTGGGTCTGTACCTAGAAGGGGAATTGCTGGGTCATATGGTAACTCGATGTTTCGCTTTGAGGAACCGCCAAATTCTTCTCCAGGCAACTAAACCGGTTTAGGTTTAGGAGGGTTCCAACTTCTCCACATCCTCACCAACCCTTGATTGTTTTTGTTTTCGTTTTTTTGCGGTACGCGGGCCTCTCTCTGTTGTGGCCTCTCCCGTTGCGGAGCACAGGCTCCGGGTGCGCAAGCTCAGCGGCCATGGCTCACGGGTCCAGCCGCTCCACGGCATGTGGGATCTTCCCGGACCAGGGCACGAACCCGCGTCCCCTGCATCGGCAGGCAGACTCTCAACCACTGCGCCACCAGGGAAGCCCGTTTTTGTATTTTTGAAGATAGTCATCCTAGTGTGTGAGAAGTGGAAGCCCCTATTTTACAGACAGAGAAACATGCTCAGAGAGGAGGACCTGCTTGCACAGCATGAAAACTCATCTCCTCAGACTTGAAGGCAAAGAGAAATGTGGGTGGATCACAAGAACAGGGCAGATGTGCTCCAGGGAATTTGCCTCAAGTAGGAATCAGAGACTTGCTCATCCCATCCAACTTTCCTGCACAGACCAGAGGTCTCCATAAGATCTCTAGGAACCCAAACAGAACCTCCTTACATGCCTCCATGACAGGGCGCTCACTACCCATGGGGCAACCTGGTGGGACCCTCGCCCCTGAATCAGCTCCCAGGGTTAGCAGATTCTTTCCCAGATGGAGCCTCAACTTTTCCCTGGCTTCCCCTCAGCATGCCCTTGACCTTGGGGACCTCCTGCTCAGGGACAGCCTCACAGAGGTCCACAGACACCACCCAGCCCCCCATTCAAGCCTTCTCCAGTTTCACAGCTGGGTTTCCAATACATAGAATCCATATTTTTAGGGACTTCCCTGGTGGCGCAGTGGTAGAGAGTCTGTCTGCTGATGCAGGGGACACGGGTTCGTGCCCCGGTCCGGGAAGATCCCTTATGCCGCGGAACAGCTGGGCCCGTGAGCCGTGGCCGCTGAGCCTGCGTGTCCGGAGCCTGTGCTCCACAGCAACTAAATGCAATGTGGGATCCTGGAACAGAAAAAAGGCATCAGTGGAAAAGTTGGTGATGTTCAAATAAAGTCTGGCATTTCGTTAATAGTAACGTAAACACACCAGCATTCATTCCTTCAATTTGGCAAAGGTACCATGAAAATGTCAAATGTTGATGGGGGAGGTTGGGAGGAGGGCTACAGGGTACGGCCTGTACGACTTGTCTGGAAGCCTAAGATTACTCCAAAATAGAAAGTTTATTTAAAGAGTTAGCTGGACATGAGCACACATCAACCCCCAAATCCTATGGGGGGAACAGAAAAAGAATAATCTCAGAACCTGGGACCCAAGCAAAGCCTGGGGACTCTGGCTACCCCTTCGCCTTGCAGCTCCCGATTGCTCTGTCCCTGTCCTGGGCCACGCCTGGGCCGACTTCCCCAGGAGCAAACTCTTCAAGCCTCATATCCAGTGTCAGCTCAGAGAGGTTCCAGCAACCTCCCCCAACCCAAATCAGCCCCCCCACACCTCCCCTTGACTGTATCCATCCGTGCACAGCTATTTATTTTTCAGATGCAGCATGCCTGGTTGGGGTACAGCAGTGAACAAGACAGACAAGATACCTGCCAATGGAGAAAGAAACAGTAAGTGTATAAACGTGCGACATAACATCAGGAAAAATCTTTGTGGTACAGAAAAATGAATCAAGTTAAGGAGATGGGTGGGGCTAGGAGGGTTATTTCATCTGGGAAAGTCAAGGGAGGCCTCCTTGTGTGAGCTCAGACCTGCAGGAGGTGAGGGAGTGAGCCAGAGGGAACAGCATTCTTGGCAGAAGGAACAGTCAGTGAAAAGGCCCAGAGACAGACAGCACCCAGTGATCATGGCACAGGAGGGAGGCTGGTGTGTTGAGAATGGGAGAAGATGGGGTCAGAGGGTGTCAGGGGCCAGACCACAGGGCCTCGTGGGCCACAACAAAAGGGTTTGGATTTTATCCTAAACATGCCTGTGGACATACCTAGGTCAGGTATGCTACAGCATGATACAGCTGTTTGGAAAATATTTGCTGAAAGTGGATGGATGTACCACAGACCCAGCCCTGCCTTTGGAACTTCAGGGCCTTCAGACCTGCCCTTGGAAGCCCCAGGGTGCAGTGAATTTGAGCCTGTGTGTGCTTTCCTGAGGAAGATGGAACAGTGTGAAACGGTGTGGAACAGCATGGGTGCATCCTGGAGCCAAGGCTGTGTCTCCAGCAGAGCCCAGCCGAGTTGGCCTCTCTAGGACCCGAGCCCTTGGCCAACAACTGTGAGCCTGAAACCTGAACCCAGGAAGACTGACCTGCCTCCCCCGTGCTGCCCCTTTGCAGAGACTTGATCGTGTGACAGAAAAGAGGCCACCATCCTAGGCAGAGGATCTGGAGCTGCTGGCACTTCCTGCCAACCCCTAAGACGAGGCACACATTTCCCCCGGACAGCCCCAGGCCTGACGGCAGCTCATTCCAGTACTCCTGAACCCCGTCTATGAAGCAAAGGGTGTTTGAGACCCATCGGGACGCCTACTTGGCCAAGATAGACCCAGGGAATGCGGCATGAGGACCCATCGGACTTCGATTTCTCCAGCGTGAGTGGAAAAAGCCCCACTGTGTATAACACCAACCCATTGCTTTCATCAGGCCCTGGGGCCCTGCCTCCCCCTCGCATCCCCGAGCGCCCCACGCGCTGCCCTTCTCTCCTGACCACGGCCGGGCCCAGATACTGTTTTGATCTCGCTCTGCTCGGTCGACCCGGCACCACAAGTCTGATGGCTGCGAAAACCACAGCTCAGGGGATGTTATCTGTTATCAGCGGTGGGGGGAGGGTGGTTTTGGGGCCTCTCCATGCGCGCACTTCTCAGAAGAGTTGGCCCATGTCATCACAGGGCAGCTAGTACAAAACAGCCGGGTTATCAGGCCCCGCGTCGTGATCCCGGCTGATTAGAGCCTTTAATGCACCCAATGACTAGTTTACAGGACTTATTTTTAAGATTTTCAGCCACATGCCTCCTGCCTTGGCCTCACAGCCAAGGGGCAGGGCTGGGGAGAGGGGGAGAACGGCTATGCCAGGGCCTCCGGGGGACTTCCTGGTGGAAGGGATGCTGGAAGGGGGTCTTGGGGGAGTGAGTGAGGGTTAGTTGCAGAAGGTGGGGAGGGCACTCCAGGCAGAAGGACTCACATGGGCAAAGGCTTGGAGGAGAGGACCACCTGGCAAGTTGAAGTTAATGAGCTGGGCCTTATCTCGAGGGCAGTGGGGACTTCACACAACTTAAGCCAGGGACGGGGTAGGGGGGGAGGTGAGGGTTCAAATCCCCACACAGCTTGCACTCTCTGAGCCTCGGTTTTCTCATCTGTGAAATGGGCATAGTGGTAACACTCACCCCGTGGGGGTGGTGTGAGGATAAAGTGAGACCACTTGGGACAGGCTGGAGGGAGCTGGGCCGGTGACACCATCAAGAAATGGAAAATCCATATGGATGGAAAGTAGATTAGTGGTTGCTTAGGGCCGGGGGTGGGGACGCAGAGAAATAGTGAGGTGATAGCTAAAGGGTACAGGGTTGCTTCCTGAGGTGATGAAAATGTTCTAAAACGGACAGTGATGATGGTTGCACGACTCTGTGAATATACTAGAAACCATTGAATTGGATACTTTAAATGATTGAATTACATGGTATGTGCATTTATATCTCAACAAAACTTAAGCACAAAGGAGACCTTTTCTTCCTTGGAGGTGGAAAATGCAGGACACAGCGCTGAACCTCCTGGTAAGAAGTGTTTTGAGGGATGCTGAAGGAGGAAGGTAGTGAGCTCCCCGTCACCCAAGCCGGGACCAGGTGAACCTCCACTGGGAACCCCAACTGCCCCAGCTGTTCCTGTCCCTCCTCTGGCGGGTGCCAGGGGCTGCCCCTCAGATGTGGCATCAGTCACCAGGCCTCCCACCTGCCCTTGACACCAGGCCCGCCTGGGGTTTCCATGCATTTGCTACCTGTCTACCTGCTAAGCCAATTCTTCTGTGGGCTGCTGCCTGCCTGTCTGTCTGTCTGCTAGCAGGTGCCTGGCTTCCCCCCGGCTCCTGGCATGGCCTGGCCCTCCTTTCCCCCACCCCCCTTACCTGCATCCCCCTGCCTGGCATCCCTGTGAGTGTTCTATGGAGGCAGGACCTCCCAGGATGAATCTGGGACAGGTCAGGAGGCAGGCCCAGTCCAGACCCTCTTCCTAGAAACAAGGGTCCAAAATCTGAGCCAGCTTTGCCACTAACCCCCTGGAGGGTCCACCAGGATAGCTGAGCCTCAGTTTCTTCACCTGAGCAATGGGATTAAAATCACCCACCGCGTGGGAAGGCTGTGAGGTGCAGGGTCTTTGCACTGGCTGTTCCCTCTGGCCTCTCTCACCTCCTGGGAGAAGCCCTCCTGCCTCCTTCCAGTCACAGGCATGAATGCGCCCTCTCTTCCCCTGGCCTTCCTGCTTCTGAGCATCTCAGTACCTGGAATTCTATTTGGTGTCTATTTACTGATATCATTCGCATCCTGCTGGCCCGAGAGCCCCATATGGGAAGGGACTTCGACCATCCCCGGTGCCCATCATGGATTCAGTGACTATTCATTAAATAATGAGAAAACTGAGTCTGGGGGAAGTGTACACACAGATTCAATAGAAAGCTGCGTGTGGTTTTATAGCAAGGTTAACAAGAAAATGTCAAGGGGTTGAGTGAAAACTTCAGAGAAGTTTTCTAAATGCACCCTGAAACCTCAGAGAAATTCTCTTATTTGAGGGGAGGGTCAGGTTGGGTCCAGCCCCAACCCACCCCCACCTCCCACCTCCAAGAGGCAAAGTTTGAGGAGCAGGACCCTCGAGACCTCCCCAAGTTCTGCCCTGGCCCTGCCCCTGCCTTCAGAGAGTCCCAAGACAGGGAAAAAAAAAAAAAAATGGAAAAAAACCCTTCCCTCCAGGCCTTTGTGTGCCGTCACCAGGAGCTCTCTTCCTGGTGGTTCAGGGACCTGCAAGGAGGGAGAGTGGGGATGTAAAAACACTGGGCCTCTCAAGGCCAACCAGAGCTCCAGGCAGGGGCCCGGGATACAGAATTTAGCAAGACCCTACCCTATACGGCTGCTTGGGAACAGGTCTCAGTTTGGACGCTGCTTCCAAGAAGGCCTCCAGGATGCCCATGCCCATCTGGGCCAGGTTGGGGGTTCCTAGGGCTCTGCCATGGTTCCTACACCCTCCCTCCCAACACACACACACCTGAAACCTGGAGCGACCGGGCATAGTGCTCACTGCCTCCCTCACCCCACCCCTGAGCATTTATAGCCTGTTCCAAAGCCAGGGGAGATAATTCTGTTTCCCAATACACAGCTCCAAGATAAGAGGCATGCAGGGTCGGAGAGGGAGAGCGCTTCAGAGGCAGACACAGCCAAAGGGCCCCAGAAAGGCAGATGCTATGAGAATTTACACCTGAAAGCCTGATTCGCATGTTTACCCCTGAACTGATCTCCTGGTTCCCTGAAGTTTCTGGCAAACCTCAGCCCATCTCCCCACCCCCACCTCCTCCCTGCCTG
>NW_020175432.1:1155856-1201894 GCF_003031525.2 Neophocaena asiaeorientalis asiaeorientalis
CACACACTCTGCAGCCCCATGGCTCCTCAAAAGCCCAGCTTGCTCCCTACCCCAGGACCTTTGCACGTGCCATGCCCTCTGTCCAAAGCACCCTTCCGCCAGATCCTCAAGCAGCGTATTCCCTCACCTCCTTCAGGCTTCAACTCATATGTCACCTCCTCGAAGAGGGCCCCTTGGGCCTCCCCTAGTGACTAAAGTAGCCCCCAGATTCCCCCTCTCTCAGCACCCTGTTTAATGCAATTCCCCGTCTATCATGACCTGTAATCAAATCATCAGACTTGATCCCCCTAGAATGCCAGCTCCATCACGCAGGACTGGACCTGTCCTGTTCACTGCTGCGTCCCCAGGGTCGGGGACTGAGCTCAGCACATAGTAGGTGTTCAGGAAACTCAGAGAACCAGGGGATGTCAGTTTTTGGAAACCTGAAGTCTGTAGGCAGAGAGGGAGGCAGAAGAATGGGTCTGCCACCTCAAGCTACAGGTGCAGCAACAGAGCCAGGGAGGGCAGGAATGTGCCCAGATCCTCTGTCCCCCACCCCCGCTGCCCAGTGACCAGCTGACCCTCTTCTTTTTCAGCTTCCCTCCTTGAACCACTTTCCTTCCAGGGCCACCTCGTCCTGGGGTGAGGGGGCCAAAAACACTCTCTTGCCTGTGGGTTCCTTTCAGCCTCACTCCAACCCTGTGGGGGGAGGAGATATTATTATTATTCTCCCATGCAGATGAGGATCAAAGTCAGGGGACCCAGAAGAGGGAGGTGGGGGGCTCAGGGTGCTCCAAAAAACTCCATCTTCGAGATAAATAACGTGTAATGCAATCTTCTTGAAAATCAAAATGCGTGCAAAAATATCCATGATGAACAAAGTATCCCTGTTCTAAATAAAGACGAGTCTGACCCAGCAGGGGTGGGATTCCACGTCGCTGTCCTAACCCCAGTCCCAGACGGATACCTGGCTTTAGAAGGACAGCTCTCCAGCCCCAAACGCAGCCCCCTCAGAGGTCGTGGCTCCAGGCAGAGGTCATTGGAGGCTGCGAGGACAGGACGTGACGATGCGGGGTCCCTCTGATGGCATGGAGCTCAGTGACCCGTCCTGTGTCTCAAGGGGGTCAACGTGCCGGAAAATCAACCTTGAGTCAGCAAAGTGAGCAACATGTAGGGACGCCAGCAGCAAAAACCAGATTTGGAGAAACTACAGGACACGCGTGTGACCCCAGCTCCTCAACAAATAAAAAGTAAAGAGGAAAAGAAAAGGAGGGAGGAAAAGCTATAAGTTAAAGAGACGAAAAAGACATTTCTTTCTTTTTAATTGGGGCATAGTTGCTTTACAGTGTTAGTTTCTGCTGTACAACGAAGTGAATCAGCTATATGTATACATCTATCCCCTCCCTCTTGGACCTCCCTCCCACCCACCAATTCCACCCATCTAGGTCACCACAGAACACCGAGCTGAGCTCCCTGGGCTATACAGCAGGTTCCCACTACCTGTTTTACACACGGTAGTGTATATATGTCAATTCCAATCTCCTAGTTCATTCCCCCCTTTCCTCCCCCTGTGCCCACACATCCGTTCTCTATGTCGAGTCTCTATTCCTGCCCTGCAAATAGGTTCACCTGTACCATTTTTCTAGATTCCACATATATGCCTTAATATACGATATTTGTTTTTCTCTTTCTGACTTACTTCACTCTGTATGAGAGACTCTAGGTCCTTGCACATTGGCTTGGAACAGGATTCAAACGAACCAACTGTAAAATATATATATTTTTAAATGTCTGTATAAACATAAATATATATTTATATGTAATCGCTTTACATATATTACACATTTGCATATTATAGTATATTTACATATATTTATATATGTCTACATATTGTGTGTGTGTGTGTGTGTGTGTGTAGTCAATTCTCATTATCCACCAAAAACACTGAATTAGCCAATACTGGACCATCGACCCTAAATGAAATACAGGGTTAGTTTCCTGTGAGCCTCTGGTGACAACATTTGCATCAACCAGTCAATACATAACCTTGTTTTCTGTGTGTTTCTGTTTAAAGACAGTTTGTTTAATATATATTGTGCAGAACTCAACGTCTGAATGAAGTAACATGTATTTTTCCCCAGCAGTGCATCCCAGCCTTTTTGCTCTTAGGAACACCAGATAGCACTTCAGCACTACACTTGGGGGCCTATTTAAACAGCGAGATCACCAAAGAAAAGCACAGAAGTGGGGAAACTGTGACGCTAAAAAAAGATCATGAAAAGGATGCCTGTTTACAGTCTGAGGGCTGGAACAGGAAGGCAGAGTGTCGCCTTGTCCCACCTCAGATGGGACCCTGCATTTGGCAACTCAAATTTGTTGTCGCTCTGTGTGTGTCCGCGAATTGATTTGGGTGTTACAAATAAATTCTAGCAAGTTGGAGAACTCGCAAATATGGAATCTGCAGATAATGAGAATTGACTGCATATATCTGCATGTAACATAGTAAATTATATAAAATATATAGTATATTGATACATAAGTACGTTAATATTTATATAAATATATAAGTAAATATATTTACATACAGTAAATATATTTATATTTATTATATAACTGTATATTTACATATAGTTCCCCTACATACAGACCTTCAAGTTGCGAACTTTCAAAGATGCGAACGTGCGTTCGCATGTCCAATCATGTAAATGAGTTCGCGTGTCTGTTGTACATTGTCACGTGTGTGTGTCCTCTACAAGTAGTTGTGGTTTTGTGTCCTTTACTGTACAGTACCATATACAGTAGTACAGTATCTTTATTTCAAGCCCAGGATGTCCAGAAGCAAGCGTAAAAGCAACGGTGATGTAGCTGGTACTACTGTACTTTTCAAGGTATCGTACTGTAAGATTAAAAATGTTTTCTTTATGTTTTGTGTTTGTTTTTTAGGTATTATTTGTGTGAAAAGTGTTATAAACCTATTACAGTACAGTACAGCCAGTTGTGTTAGTTAGGTACCTAGGCTAACTGTCGGACTTATGAACAAATTGGACTTACAAACGCGCTCTCGGAACGGAGCTTGTTCGTATGTAGGGGACTTACTGTAAATATTTATATATTCATAAATATTTGTTTAGGTAATTATATATTGATACTATACGTATAGGAAAACCAGGGATATTGGATATTTGCTAGTTAAAAAAATAGAGACAAATGAGCCCTGATGGTATCCCAGCTTGCCCCTCCTCCTTGGTCTCACCTCCTAGAATTTTACTTGATGTGACCAAGTGTCTCACCTCTTAGAATTTGACTCAATGGGACCAAGTGTCCTAGTTATGACCTCCACCTGCACAGCTATGACCTCCACATGCACAAGACCCTCAATAAATCCTTCATGGAAGAGGAAAGGGGAGATCAGGGCAGTGGCTGCCCTGCCCGGGCTCACACAGCGGCAGCAGCAGAGCTGGGGTTCAAACCAAGTCCCCTGAAACCAGGCCAACCACTCTTATCTGGCCTCTGTGCTGGCTGAGCCTTCTCGCCTTGTCCCTGGGGCCCTTGCAGAGTCCTTGCTAATGCCGCATCCTCCGGGTGCTCTCGGAGCCTCAGTTTCCCCCTCTGTAAAATGGGACTTGCGCTGCAGATGAGCTGAGGACTGTTTGGTGGCCAGCACATGGAGCTGTACCATGACTCGGATGCCCCAGGGTCTCCGAACTTCAGGGGGTGTCTCCCTCCTCAACACTCAGCGGATTTAGTCCAGGTCCCATCCGTGCATTTCAGAAGCCACCCCAGGAGTCATCACGGTCGTTCATCTGTTCACATACTCAACAAATATTTTAGCACCTGCTTGAGCCTGGGCTGGCTCTGGGTAAAACAGGCAGATAAAAACGCTGACTCTCAGGGCGTGGATCAGCTGGAACGCTCAAACGCTGCAGAGGGAATGTAAAAGAGTACAACCACTTTGGAAAACAGCCTGGCAATTTTAAAAGGTTAAACATCTTGGGGTGATGGAAATGTTCTAGAATTAAATAGAGGTGATGTTGCACAACATTGTGGATATACTGAACGCACTGAACTGTTCACTTGAAAACTGTTAATTTCATGTCATGCAAATTTCACCTCCTTTAAAAAAAAAAAAGTGTTAGACACATACATACAATTTGACCTCATCATTCCACGCCTAGGTATTTACTTAAGAGAAATGAAAACACATGTTCTTAGGAATGTTCATAGCAGCTTTATTCATAATTGTCAAGAATGGCAACAACCCAGATTCCCCTCAAACAGTAAATGGAGAAACTGTGTCTGTCCACACCATAGAACCCTCCTCCACCATGAGAAGAAATGGACCGCAAATACATGTGATGGCCTGCAGGGAGCTCGGGATTGTGATACTGAGTGAAAAAAGCCAGACAGGAAAGCACCTCTTGGATGATTTCATTTATGTGAAATTCTAGCAAGCACAAACAAATCTATAGTCACAGAGAGCAGATTGTGGATGCCTGGGATGAAGGTGGGTGTTGGGAGGGGAAGGAGGGATTACCAGGTGACCCAGGAAACTTGCAGGGATAAACCTGTGCCACAATTCCATTGTGGGCACGCAGTTTTACCGAAAGTCATCCAACGACATGATTTAACTAAGTGCAGCTCATTGTACAGCCACTGTACCACAGTAAAGCTGCAACCAATGTCCTCTGTACTCCTGGAACTGAGGATCTGGCGGGGGAGACAGGTGATAAAGCAAGGCAGCAAACAAGGAGAGGGGACTGTTGATTCAAGGTGACTAAGGGCGACTGCTCCCAGGTGACACCAGAGCACAGAACTGAAGGAAGTTAGAGGAAGAGCTATATGGCTTCCTGGGGGGAGGGTGTTCTGGGCAGAGGGAACAGCCGGTGCAAAGGCCCTGAGGTGGAGAAATCCTGGGCAGGGAGACCAGTGTGGCTGGAACAGAGTGATAGAGGGAGAGAAGGAGGGAGACGAGGGTGGGGAGGCCAGAGGGGTGGCTTGGAGCAGTGATGGAGGCTGGGTGGTGCAGGGCAGTGGAGGGAAGGAACAAAATGAGGATACATTTTGGGGGCAGGGCCAACAGGACTTTCCAATGACCTGGAGGAGGCGGGGAGAAAAAGAAAGTGTTAGGCACCTGTCCCTCATGTCCCCAAGGCTGCTCCTCCCTCCAATCCTCTTGGCTCCAGGGTGGCCACAGGCCCAAGTCTGGTGAACCAAGGTCACCAATTCTCAATGGGGACAAAGGGCTCTGTGTCCTCTCCAGCCCAAAGCAGAAGGCTCCCCCACAGACACATCCCCATCTGGGCCGAAATTACGTTGATTTAATAAAAAGGAAGTTTTTATTTTGGATAATTTTAGATCATCCAGATTATTGTTTCAGAAAAGGTGCAATGATGGTACAAAGAGTTCTGTCTCCCCTTCCCTCAGCCTCCGCAAAGCCATTTTCTTCCACGTCTGCGGTGCAGAGAGATTAACCTTGGGACAATGCTGTTTGTCAAACTCCAGACCTTCTTCGGATTTTCTCCAGGTCTCCCTTTGCTATCCCAGGATCTCATCGGGGATGACCCCCTCCCCACAATAGCATTTCGGCAGCACATTTTAAAAGAGCACTTTCACCCCCTTCTCCATCATACTGAAGAAAATCAATACATTTTGCATTTATGGAAGAGTTGCACAGCTAGAACAGAACTCTCTTCAACCAACCGTGGTCTGCTGTGTCAGAAGAAACCAGCGCTGCCCGTGTCTGTAAACCATCACGAGGAGCCCCTTCGCTGTTTTTCAGGGCCTCCACGGCTTGAGGTCAGGCAAATTAGGGCTTCTAATCCCACCCCGGCCACATCCTGCTATGTGACCTGAGCAAGTCACTTCACCCCTCTGAGCCTCAGTTTCCTCTTCTGTAAAATGGGCAGATGCAGTGCCAGCCAGGCACGTGGCAGGCACGGGACAAACACCAGCAAGTTTGAGTTTTACGGTTGCTCGAAGTCCTTGGCATCTTTCTGTGGAATAAAGTGCAGGCATGGTGCTCCCTCAGCCAAAACGGAACATGCAGGGTTTGATTTCCCAAGCGGGACCCTGCGGATGGATGGGACCCCTTCCCATCCCCATCTGGCTTCCCCATATGACATCTTGACCTTCCTAATGACGCCAGAGGGTGGCCTCATATCCCCCAGTTTGCACCGGAGGAAACAGGCACCCAAAGAGTGAGATGTTCACCCAGCATCACCCAGCGAGCCCCACCCCAGGTATAAATGAATTATCTATTCTGTTACAGACACATCTCAGAATGTGTGGTTTTTTTCAAATTGTAGTAAAATTTGTGGTAAAATACTCGTAACATAAAATTCACCATCTTAACCTTTTTTTTTTTTTTTTTTTTTGCGGTACGCGGGCCTCTCACTGTTGTGGCCTCTCCCGTTGCGGAGCACAGGTTTCGGACGCGCAGGCTCAGCGGCCATGGCTCACGGGCCCAGCCGCTCCGCGGCATGTGGGATCTTCCCGGACTGGGGCACGAACCTGTAGTCCCCTGCATCGGCAGGTGGACTCTCAACCACTGCGCCACCAGGGAAGCCCCATCTTAACCATTTTTAAATGCACAGCACAGTGGCCCTGAGTATATTCACTTTGTTGTGTAACCATCACCACCATCCATCTCCAAGAACGCTTCATCTTGCAAAACTGAAGCCCTGTCCCGATTAAACGCTAACTCCCCATTCCCCCTCCCCTGGCCCCTGGCAACTACCATTCTACTTTCTGTCTCTATGAATTTGCTCTAGGGACCTCATATAAGTGGAATCATGCATACTTGTCCCTTTGTTACTGGCTCATTTTACTCAGCGTGTCTTCAAGGTTCATCCACGTAGCACGTGACAGTTTCCTTCCTTTTTAAGGCTGAATAGTACTCCATTGTATGGATAGACCACATTTTGCTTATTCACTCATCCATCGCTAGACACGTGGGTTGCTTCCACCTTTTAGCTATTGTGGAAAATGTTGCTGTGAACATGAGTGTACAAGGATCTCTTTGAGACCCCGATTTCAATTCTTTGGGGGATCTACCCAGAAGTGAGATTGCTGGATCATAAGGTAATTCTATTTTTAATTTTTTGAGGAGCTCCTGTACTCTTTTCCACAGCAGCTGCACCATTTTACTTTCCCCACTAACAGCGCACAAGTGTTCCAATTTCTCGACATCCTCGAAAACATTTGTTATTTTCTGTGTTTTCGTTAGGAGCCGCCCTCATGGGTGTGAGGTGGTAGCGCTTTGTGGTTTTGATTTGCATTTCCCCGATGATTAGTGATGTTGAGCATCCTTTTCATGTGCTTCTTGCCCATTTGTATAACTTCTTTAGGCTAGAACTGGGGGCCTTTAACTCCTAGGGGCCAGCCTGAAGCAAAGAGGAGGGAAATGGCTAGTTTCCTCCAGGCAAGGGCAGGCACCTGAAGCCATCTGATCACCTACTGTGTGCTGGGTGTCTCTGAGGCAGAAGCCCAGCCTCTCTCCAGATCTGCTCACTGTTCACCACTCTCCCTCATGGCTTCACATCTCCACAGCTTTCCATGTGCAGTTCCCTCTGCCGGGAATAATGCAGTTACCCCAAGGCACTGAATTCTCACAACCCTGTTATGAAACAGGTACTATTCTTAAATCCATTTCACATCTTAGGAAACTGAGGCTCAGAGAGGTTAAGTGGCTTGCCCAAGGTCACACAGCTGGTAAGTGGCAGAGCTGGAATTTTAATGTAATTAGCCCAGCTCTAGAGTTCACGCTGCACTATTTCTCTTCGAAGGGATGGGCTTTCAAATTTTCTCAGCCCTACTGAGCCCCTCCCCAAATCTCCACTTTGTCCTTGCCTCTCCTCCCCAGATTTGAGCCCAACTCCTTGGCTGTGGTCTGGCCAGGGAACCCAGCTCCCTCTGTCTGGACCCTATACCTCTGTTGATGAGGCAGAGACTCTCCGCATCCCAGGCCCCACCCCCACCCCCTACTGAGTCATATCAACCCAACAGAACCTCGAGGTTTTTCTCACAGGTGTTGCTGATAAGCCGTTATCTCCCCCACCTGCTCCTGGACACTTCCTTTCCTTGAACCCAAGGGTAGAGCTGAGTTGCTTGTTTTAATTGCAATGAAATTCACAGAACATAACATTAACCATTTTAAAGTAAACAATTCAGTAGCATTTTGTACATTTAAAAGGTTGTGTAGCAATCATCTCTAGTTCACCACCTAGTCCTAGAAAACTTTCATCACCCCCAAAAGAGACCCTGTACCCATTAGAAGTCACTCCCCATCTCCCCATCCCCCAGCCCCTGGCAACCACTAATCTACTTTCTGTGTCTGTAGATTTGCCTGTTCTGGACATTTCATATAGATGGGATCACACAACATGTGGCCTTTTGTGTCTGGCTTCTTTCAATCAGCATGATGTTTTCAAGGTTCATCCACATAGTAGCACGTGTCAGTGTTTCATTCCTTTTTATGACCGAGTAATATTCCATTGTATGGATGGACCGCATTTTGTTTATCCATTCATCCTTTGATGGACATTTGTGTTGTTTCTACCTTTTGGCAATTGTGACTAGTGCTGCTATGAACACGAATGTACAAGTTTTTATTTGAGCACTTGTTTTCAGTTCTTTGGGGTAGGACTGGAATTGCTGGTAAGTCTATGTTTAAATTTTGGAGGACCCACCAGAATTCAGCCACTACACCATTGTACACTCCCACCAGCAAGGGCTCAACATTTTTTAACCCTGTGACTCTCACCTAACTAGGACCCAAGTTCAAATCTTGGCTCATCCACTGTGACCACATGAACGTTTTCCTTCCCATCATGCATCCTGCTTTTTCTGGTTCTCCTTCCAGGAAGCACCCATCTCATCCCAGCCAGTGAGCCTGTTGATCCCAGAGTCCCACCCTCCCCAGGCTTGGGATGAGGAGGGGAGGATTTGGGGAACCCAGCGACAGCTCCTCCAGGTAGGCAAGTCCCCATGGACAAGGCAGACCCGAGATCCACTCGCGGGGAGCAGAGTGGTAGCTGCCAGAGGCTCCCGAGCCAGTGAGATTTTCAATCTGTTTTTGCACAGAAATAGTCGGGTAGACCTTAAAATGGGAATAAAAAAGAACCTGTGTTTAGAGCCTTGAGCCGAGCGTCTAAGCAGCTGGCAAC
This sequence comes from Neophocaena asiaeorientalis asiaeorientalis, assembly GCF_003031525.2. Lineage (NCBI taxonomy): Eukaryota > Metazoa > Chordata > Mammalia > Artiodactyla > Phocoenidae > Neophocaena > Neophocaena asiaeorientalis. Next base: position 1,165,000 of record NW_020175432.1, read on the forward strand.
ATTTAGCCTGGCACGGATCATCGAAGGCAAGTGTGCGGTTATGGTCGTGTTCAAAAATACAGCTTCGAAGCAGCAAGTTTGGGGCTAGGCTGCAAGCCCTGTAATTCTCTTTCCAAATAAAAGGCAGAACTATTCCTGGCTCGGCTTGGGGACTTCTGCGGCTGCTGGGGCTCCAAGGAGGCTGGCCTGGAATGTCAGGCATGGCCCGGGCCTTCGCTGCCTGGGAGTTTACATTTCGAGTCTGTCATTGTAAGCCTTTTTAATTAAAATGTTATTCCCATGGGGGCCATCCAAGGATGCCTGAGCCCCGAACCCCTTCCACAGGAGACCCATGGGCTTGTGGTTAAACACTGGGAGTGTGTGACGTTTGGTAGCTTGAGTCGATTTTGAGCTATTTGTGGAGGGGATAAAAAAGAAAAAAAAACATCGTCTGATGTTTGACAAATATAGCATTTTGCATTTCTATAAGCAAAGCCCTGATTTTAAAAAATAATGTGTTTGGTCAGCCATAAAAAGGAACGAAGCACTGATATATACTAAACACGTACGGACCTCGAAAAACGTTACGCTGAGAGATAAAAGCCAGACATGAAAGGCCACATAGTATGTGATCCCATTTATATGAAATGTCCAGAACAGGCAAATCCACAGAGAAAGAAAGCAGACTGGTGGATGCCAGGGGCAGAGGAGGGGAACGGGGAGTGACTGCTCATGGGAACGGGCTTTTTTTGCCCTCAGGCATGAGCGGCACCTCAGCGTATGGCCACCAGGCCTGTAACTTCCAATCAAGCAAAATGGAGCAAACACTGCTCTTATAAGGGGCAACTCAGGAGACCACACAGAGAAATAAATGGACATGAGGTCGCCAAGGTGGGAGAGGGGAGTGGAGAAGGGGCAACTTGGACCTCTGCCCGGGCCTGCAGCCTATGCTCTCCCCTGGCCTCACCACCCCCGTCGGCCCTCAGAGAAGGGCCCTTGCCCTGGTCCCCCTGTTGCAACCATGATGCTTCCACATCACCACAAACCCCAGTTCTGAAGCTGGGGTGCCACTTTCAAAAATCCTGGTGCCCAACCCATGCCCAAGGATCTGACTTCAGTGGGCTTGGTGAGGCCAGGAACCAAGGCTCTGTTTTGCGTTTTTGCAACATTTATTTTGAAAAATGTGAAACCTACAGGAAAGTTGCTAGAATAATACATACCCTGCGCCCAGACCCACAAGCTGCTAACAATTTATCACATTCCCTCTCTCTCTTTATATATATAAATATAAAGTATATATATATATATGCTTATACATATGTGTATATATGTAATTGATACAAATGATATAAAATTTGTATATATAGTATATATTACATATACAGGTGAAAAATGTATATATTTATAAATATTGTATTAGTCTGCTCCAGCTGTCATAACAGCCATTTTAAGACTGGGTGTCTTAAATAACAGAAATTAATTTCCTCACAGTTCTGGAGACTGGAAGTCCAAGATCAAGGTGTCAGCAGGTTGGTTTCTCCTGAGGCCTCTCTCCTTGGCTTGCAGATGGCCACCTTCTTATTGCTTCTTTGCAGGGTCTTTTCTCCATATATACACTTATCCCTGTGTCTCTTTGTGTCAGTTTCCTCTTCATATAAGGACACCAGTCAGATCCGGTTAGGGCCCATTGTATGGCCTCGTTTTAACTTAATCATCTCTTTAAAGACCCTTCCTCTGGGCTTCCCTGGTGGTGCAGTGGTTAAGAAACAATCTGCCTGCCAATGCAGGGGATACAGGTTCGAGCCCTGGTCCAGGAAGATCCCACATGCCGTGGAGCAACTAAGCCCGTGTGCCACAACTACTGAGCCTGCGCGCCTAGAGCCCATGCTCCGCAACAAGATAAGCCACTGCGATGAGAAGCCCGTGCACCGCAACAAAGAGAGGCCCCATGCTCACCACAACTAGAAGAAAGCAACGAAGACCCAACGCAGCCAAAAATAAATAAATACAATAAAATAAATAAGACTCTACCTTCAAATACAGTCATATTCTGAGGTACAGGGAGTTAGGACTTTAGCACGTGAATTTGAGCGGGGTACAAGTATTCAGTTCATAGCAATATAATATTTTTGAACGATTTGGGAATACACTGTTGACATCATGCTCCATAATCCCTAAGTTCTTCTGCTTGCCTATCCTGAGAACCAGGAGATTCTCACACAACTCCAGGACAAATGTCACACTCTCCAAATTTTTCATTGAGAAATAGCATGATCTAATTTACATTTTGTAGTCAAATGAACCCCACTGCCCACAATGGTCTGAATGTTTGTCCTCCCAAAATTCATAGGTTAAGATTCTAACACCCAATGTGGTGGTATCAAGGAGGTGGGGCCTTTGGGAGGTGATTAGGTCATGAGGGTGGAGCTCCAGTAAATGGGATTAGTGCCCTTGTAAAAGAGACCACAGAGGGCTCCCTCCCCGCTTCCGCCATGTGAGGACGCAGTGAAAAGGCAGCATCTATGAACCAGCAAACCCTCACCAGTTGCCAAATCAGCCCATACCTTGAACTTGGACTTGCAGCCTCCAGAACTGTGAGAAATAAATTTGTGTTTATAAGCCACCCAGTCTCTGGTATTGTGTTATGGCTGCACAAAAAGACTAAGCTTTTTTTTTTTAAATGTCTTAGTCTTTTAATGGCAACTTTTTCTTTCCTCATTTAGGATCCAGGACAGACTCACCTGCTGTCTTTTGTTCTCATGTCTTTCTTGCCTCCCTTATCAGGAGCAGTTTCTCAGCCTTCTCGTGTTTTTCACATTTGACATTTTTGCAGAGTCCAGGCAGTTGTTTTGCAGCACATCCCCTGGCGGGCTGGCCTGCTGGCTCCTGGTGACCAGCTCAGTTGTGTGTCTTGGGGCAGGATCTGCAGGAGTCACGCTGGTTCTCCCTGGTGCCTCGTATTCCGAAGCACCTGACCTTGGCTTGTCCCATTGCTGGTGATGTTAACTGTGTTCTCTGGGTTCAGGTGGTGGGATCATAGATCTTAAAGTCTCCCTGGGGGCACTTGAATGTTCAGGCAGAATTGAAAATGACCAGCTTAACTCACCTTCTATTTTCTGAAAATGCAGAGAAACTGCAAAGCTCCACCAGCCTCAGCCTCCACACCCATCTTGGGGCTCCCTCACCTCGACATCTTGTCTGGCCAGTTGGGGAGGAGCCATCAGGGCCCAGGGATGGCTTCCCTGACCCTGAGGAGTTTTGTAAAGGGGACTATGTGAGGATGGAAGGAATGCATTCCTGGAGGCTTCCTGGTGGAGGAGACCTCTAAGCCATGCCTACAAATGGGCTGCACCCAGTACCATCTCAGGGTCCCACATTCTCACCGAAAAGTCTGTAGGAACTTACTTCTGAACTCACTGAGCAGAACAGCCCAGGGGGGTCACCAGCCCCCCATTCAGGGGCTCATTTCGACTCTCCCCATCAGACACTTTTTGTGGTTCCCCAAGGCAGCAGGCAAACACAATCAGGCCCCCATCATCAGGGACCAGACCCCTTTGCCTTCTTTGAAGTTTATGGTCTCCAGCGGACAAGATTTGAATCTCTTATTTTACCCCTGCAGCTTTGGAGTCTGAACCACAAGCCAGTGTGTTCAGCGGCTGCCTTGAAGGGAGAGAGAAAGGAGCTATTTGGGGCTCTGAGGGCTGTAATTTCTGCTGTCCGGAGAAAGCCTGAGGGGCCAGGGAGCAGAAGGACAGGTTACTGGTTTCCCTCACCACACCTCAGTTTACCCATCTGCTAAAGGGGCGAGTAATTCACATCTCACAGGAGGGTGCTGAAGGGTGGGAGAGGTGTTAGGTGTGAAAAGTCTATCCCTTGGTCTGTCCATGGGAGGAGGAGTAGGTCTCCCACTCCCTTTCTGCCACCTACCAAACCAGGATAGGTGGGGTCAGACAGAAGGGGAAGGTGATTTTAACCTCCAGGGAACATTGGGCAATGTCGGGAGACATTTTTGGTTTTATTGGTGGGGGGTGGGTGCTACTGGCATCTGGTGGGCGGAGACCAGGGATGCTGCTCAACACCCTACAATGCACAGAATGGCCCCCAGCACAGAGAAGGATCCAGCCCCGGAAGTCAATGGTGCTGAGGCTGAAAGTTCCTCAACTAAAGGGGCCATTGGAGGGGATATTTGAACTTAGACCTAAACACGCCATCCTCAGTGATGTTTATAGGCCACACCTTGAAGGAGGCACACTTGATGCTCACACTCTACTGCAGTATGATCCATCAGGGGAGGAAACAAGAGGCTGGTGCTGGCATCCCTGGGCGAGATGGAGGGGGCTCAGCTGGATTGGAGCCTGGATGACGAGGTGAGGAGAAATTGCAGGGTCCGCAAACTTTTCCTGCCAAGGTACACATGGTGCAGGTGCTCAGCTTTGTGAGCTATTCAGTCTCTGCCGAAAACATTCAACTCTGCCATTGTAGCTTGAGAGCAGCCACAGACAAGATGTACAGCAGGGCCTTTCCTGGCAGTCCAGACTCTGTGCTTCCAATGCAGGGGACATGGCTTCTATTCCTGGTCGGGGAACTAAGATCCCACATGCCACAAGGCCGGAAAAAAAAGAGAGAGAGAGAGAGAGAGAGAAGGTAGTACGATCATGTTGTGGGTGAAGGAATAAAACTTAAAAAAAAAAAAAGTGAAAAAGATGTACACCAATGGGCAGGGCCAGGTGCCAATAAAACTTTATTTATGGACACGATTTGAATTTCAGTAGAACTTTCCCATGTCACAAAATAGTATTCTTCTTTCCGTATTTTTTCAACTATTAAAAAATGTAAATGCCATTCTTATCAGGGGGTGACAGTTAAGGGGTGCGGGTTTCTTTCAGGGTTATGAAAATATTCTACTTGTGGTGACGGACGCACAGCTCTGTGAATATACCAAACATCGTGGAATTGTACACCCTAAGTGGGTGAAATTGTATGAGATGTGAGCTATATCTTAGTAAAGCTGTTATAAAAAGAAAACATAATAGCCAAAGGTGGAAACAATCCAAATGTCCATTGATGGATGAATGAATAAGCGTATGGTCCATCCATACAATGCAATATTATTCAGCCACAAGAAGGAAGGAAATTCTGACACATGGATGAATTTTGAGGACATTATGCTAAATGAAAGAAGCCAGTCACAAAACGACAAATACTGTATGATCTCACTTATATGAGGTCCCTAGAGGAGTCAGTTTCATAGAGGCAGGAAGTAGAATGGTGGGCACCAGGGACTGGGGGAGGGGGAATGCGGAGTTAGGGTTTAACGTGGACAGAGTTTCAGTCTGGGAAGATGACAAAGTTCTGGGGATGGATGGTGGTGTTGGTAGTCGCACAACAGTGTGGATGGACTTAACGCTACTGAAATGTACATTTTAAAATGGTTACAACGGTCACTTTTATGTTATGCATATTTTACTCCAAGTTAAAAAAGAAAGGAAAGCAAACATTCTCATCTCACAGGCTTTACAACCATAGGCGGCAGGCAGGATTTGGGCCCCGGGCTATAGTTTGCAGACCCCTGGGCCACCCCATACAGGTTGGCGCTGGGAATAACAATGTGTGAAGCCCAGACTGAATGGCCCGTGGAACTCAGACTCCAGGGGGACTTGCCCACGAGGCAAAACCGGGTGAGGATGCCTGTGCTCTGGAAGGTGAGCCCGGGGTCCCGGGGGACCAAAGCAGGCTGAGTGCCAGGCTCCCCAGGGACAGCGAAGGAATGACTGAGTAAATGAATAAAGGAATGAGTGAGTGGCTGCAGAGATGAATCGCAGGAGGCGGGGTAGGGGTAGGGGTGCTGCGAGTGTCCACCGTGAGGTAAAATGCTCCACCTTTGGACAAGCCACTGCTTGGAGGGCCACGGAAGCGAGAAACCAGAAGATGCTTGCAGCTCTCCTAAGCGAAAGCAGCAAGAACCCTCCAGCTCAGCTGACACCCATCTCCACCCCCCGCCATGGACGTTCCCCAAATGGGATGGAACCCAGCCGTTCCCCAGATTACAAGGAACCCCCTTGCCTTTAGGTCAGGTCCAGGCTCCCAGTCCCCAGGCACAGCTTCCTGGCCCTGCCTGAGCTGGCCCTGGGCATCTTCACCCCCTAGTGGGCCCCAGGCTGCCTCAGCTCTCTGGGTCTTTGCACATGCTGTTCCCCTGCAAGAGGAACCCCACTCTGTCCCCCCATTTTAACTCCACATGTCAGATTCCATTTTGCTTCCCCCTCCCCGTGTCCCGTCCCTCCCTCAGGTCCAGCCCTGACCACACAGGCTGGGGTGTCCGTGTCCTTCTCTTTCTCCCCAGTCTCAGGGCCCCTCAGGCATGGCCTGGATGGAGCTGAGACTTCCCAGGGGTCCCAGCCTCACGCAACCCAAAGTCTGAGGGTTTCCTGCGTGACTTCAGTAGCCCGTACTATGACACAGGGCTCAACAGGGGGTGGCGCGAAGCCGGATGGCTAAGTTCAGTGCCGGGAAGCGGGTTACCAGTCAGGCTGGTGGAGCCAGCTACAAAGGGTTAGGTGTCCAGGGCAGCAGACCCAAACTAGGGTGACAAGAAATAGCTGCAGGCTTGGAAGCTGCCTAGGATATAAATTGAGATGCAACTTTTAAACTCGCCCTGAGCCAAGGGTCCCTTGTTCTTATTAAGATGACGCTTCCGGGCTTCCCTGGTGGCGCAGTGGTTAAGAATCCGCCTGCCAGTGCAGGGGACATGGGTTTGATCCCTGGTCCGGGAAGATCCCACATGCCGCGGAGCAACTAAGCCTGTGCGCCACAACTACTGAGCCTGAGCTGTAGAGCCCTCAAGCCACAACTACTGAGCCCACGTGCCACAACTACTGAAGCCTGCATGCCTAGAGCCCATGCTCTGCAACAAGAGAAGCCACCACAGTGAGAAGCCCACGCACCGCAAAGAAGAGTAGCCCCCGCTCGCCGCAACTAGAAGAAGCCTGGGCGCAGCAATGAAGACCCAACACAGCCAAAAATAAATTTTTTTTAAAAAAAAGAGGAGGCTCCCAACCAAAGCTGCTGCCACCTGTAGGGTGCTAGGATGGGATGGGGGTGGGTGGCAAGAGAGAGCATCTGATCCCCATAACTGCCCATCATACCGCCTCCAACTCGCTTTACCATCTTTTATAATCCAGCCTCACCTCCCTACATTTCCCTCCAACACACCACTCCTCCTGTTTCCCAAATCTGCCAAAGTCTCACCTCTGGACCTTTGCCTGTGCTGTGCCCTTTGCTTGGAACACCCTTCCCCCATTTGCCTGAACCTATATATCATTTCCCCTTTGCAGCCTGGCCTGCTCCCCAGTCCCAGGCAGAGGCCCTGCTCCCCCTCTGGGTGCCCCCAGCACTGGGTCCTTCCCTCTGCCCAGTCTTGACCCTATAGGACTGTGTCTGTGTCCAGCTGTCTTCCTCAGACTGGAGTTTCCCATGCCAGGTCCTCCCTGAAGTCTCTGTGTCCCCACTGAACCATATCTGGCCTAGAAATAATGTTGATGAATGTTTATCCAGTGACAAGCTGGGGAGTCCATGGCTGGCCCCCCAGAAGATGGCCATCCTTCCCCCATCTTCACCTGGAGGAGCCCAATGAATCTGGCCCCCTCCCTTCTGCGGCCACAGCCTGCAGCTGGCTTTACAGAGACACCCTGGCCCTTTTCTCTCTCTCTCTCTCCCCCGTAGCTCTCCTGAACCCCACTTGGATCGCCCCCTCCTTCTGGGAGTCCTTCAGCTCTCCCACAGGGGTCCCCTCTAAGCTCCCTGCCTCAGTCAAGACCACATCCTGGCCCCAGAGGCATCTCCCCAACATGCAGACTCAACCGGTTCCCTCCCTTGCTCTAACACCTCTCATGGCTCCCTACGGCCCTCAGAATGAAGCCTGAGCTCCGCTTCTCACATGAGACCCCTAACCTTCCTGGGTCCCAGTTTCCTCACCTGGGGATAAAGGATCCCACCTCACAGGGCTATAAGAGGATCAAAGGCGGTGGGAGGTGAGAAGGACCCAGCCCAGAAAGGACCTTGCCCGTTCTGTTACAGACATCTGAGCCTTCACTGGGTTGGGGTTTCTCGGCACTGCTGACATTTGGGACTGGATCATTCTCTGTGATAGGTAGGTAGATACATAGATAGATGATAGATAGATAATTGATAGATGGTAGAAGATGTGGTAGATAGATATAGACAGATAACTGATAGACACCAGATTATTAGATGGATGGTCAATAGATAATTGATAGATGATTGATTGATGATCGATAGATGACAAATAGATAATTGATAGATAGACTGATGATAGATGATAGAATAACAGACAGCAAACAAGGTCTCTCATGTCAAGGCAGCGTTCTCGCCTTCAGGATCAACATTTGGAATCCATCATCCCCTGTGGGTATCTCTACCCACTCAAAACCAATAGCACCCTCTAACCCCAGTTGTGACAACCAAAAATGTCCCCAGACATTGCCAGATATCCCCTGGAGTGCAGAATTTCCCCCAGGTAAGAACCACTGACTCAGGCAAATGTCTTTGGATGTGGTGACAAGATCCCATCTGAGACAAAGCCACAAAGGAGCAAACAACAGGAGGTGATGACAAGAGAGATCAGAGAAGGAGGCAGTGGCTTCTCTGAGGGCTGTGGCCAAAGAAAGGAGACCAGGAGGGACAGGGGAGGGGTTGCTCGCAGGGATCCCCAAGCCCAACCAGGAGAGGAGCCCACCCAAGTTTAGGCTGGGGCTGGGGCTGAGGCTGCATCCCTAGCGCTTCTTGTACCTGTGAGACCCTGGGCAGTTCACACACCCTCTCCAAGCCTCCGTTTCCACATTTGTAAAAGAGAGGGCCCCGCTGGAGCAAAGTTCCTCTGGATACTGGGGGCCGATGTCAGAGTACAAAGGTTTTAGGCTTTAAGAGAACCATAGGGCTTTGTCCAGCATCAGGTGGCTGGTAAGTGAAGGAGGCTGGATTGAATCAGGTCCTGGCTGCCCACCACACCCCACTGCCTCCCCGTGAGAAAACATCGCCGCACACAGAAGACCACAGGAAGAAAAGGTCAAACCAGAACAGAAGGGTTAAGATGCCTCTGTCCAGAACCACGTCTTCTCCACACCTTCCGTCAAAGTGCAGACATCATAGATGAATTGCTCTGCCGCAAACTGCAACGTTTCCAAGAGGAAAGTGACACGACATTGACAAAAATAATTTCTTCCAAACCCAAGCCTTCAACGTATGTTGGAAAGCAAAATCCATCCGTCAACGATGGAGTGGAGAAAGAAAACATGGGGGCGTCCATACAACGGAATACTACGCAGCCATGAAAAAGAATAAAAGTGCTGACTCATCCTGCAGTGTGGATGAGCCTTGAAAACATGATGCTACGTGAGAGAAGGCAGACACTAAAAGCCACACAGTGAATGATTCCATCTATATGAAATGTCCAGAGCAGGCAAATCCATGGAAACAGACAGCAGATTAGTGGTTGCCAGGGGCTGGGGCAGGGGGAATGGGGAGTGACTGCTCACGGGGACCGGGTTTTATTTTGGAGTGATGAAAATGTTTTGGAATCAGAGATGGTGGTTGCATAACATGGTGAATGTACCCAATGCCACCAAATTTTCCACTTTAAAATGACTAATTTTCTGTTGTGTGAATTTCGTCTCAATAAAAATACATGGAAGAAAATAAAAAACAGAAGCATAAAAAAATCCACCAATGCAGGTATTTGTCTATCCAGTTGCGGGTGGAGGGAGGGCACACACTTTTTTCCCACCTTGGGAAGGGATGATGTAGTCGGGGACCTCTGCCTGCGAGCCCTGGGCATGGTCTCGACCAATTTGTCAGCGCCGTGGGGGCCATGCTCGGGCTGGCGGGAGCGCAGAGCTCTGAAAGAGTTTTGTCAGGGCTTTGAAAGGGAGCCAGGTTTTTTTTCCCGGAGCCGAGCAGTCTTGGGCCTGTTGTTCTCAGCAATCTCGGGGCCGCGTGTTAGCAGGAAACACGGCCAAGTAGGGCTTCCTGCGAGTCGGAGAGAGGAAGCTCTGTAATGTTCTGGAAGGCCGGGTTAAAAATAACCCCGGTATATAAAGACAGCGGAGGGTCCCCTCTCTCCCTCACTCGCACGCAGGCTGGCTGGATGCTGGGCTGAGCAGGTGGTTTGGGGCCTAAGACAGGCCAAACCCCCGTCCCTGGGCCCCGGGGCTGGGGGAAAACGCCAGCCAAGTTCAGAGTCCCGAGGCTGCCCCGCTTCCAGAACTTAGGCAGAGTCAGGGCCACCGTGGGTGTTCCTGTTTTAAATCACTTTTCTCCAGCCAAGGATGCAAACCCAGACGCTATCGGGGGAGAGGAACTCGGGTGGAGCTGTGATTTCGGATGTGCACAGCGATGACGCACAAAGTGCACACAGGCTGGGGGCCTGACGGCCAGGGTTCGAATCCTGCCTCTGCCACCAGCTCTGGGTCTCAGTCTTCTCATCTGTAAAATGGAACAAACAATAGTTCCTACGTTGTTGTAAGCACTAAACACTTAGAAGAGAGGCCGTAGGAGGCTGAGTAATTATTATGAATTCTCATCATTATTTCCAGGGCTTTTACTTCCCTGGGCGTGGCGTCCATATATGATCTCATTTAACCCATGCATCACTTCTAGTACCATCCCCTCCCGCTCTTCACAGATGCAGCAAGGGAGGAGTAGCATCATGTGTTGTCACGGTAACCCAAGACCACGTGGCCAAGTTGTCTCGGGAGTTTTTTCCAACCTTGCCTTCCACAAGCCTGCTGATGGACACCTCCTTAAATTTTGCACCTGGATGCCTCACTTGCCTTACCCTATCCCAGCCCTGACGAAAAGTAACAGATTTGAGCCAGGGTTTTCCAGACTTTGGGGCTCATGTTCTATCTGGTCTATGCTTAGAAGTTAAAACTTTGGGAGTTCGGAGGGCAGAGTCAGAAGATGGGCCATCATCACCCTTACATAGGAAGGCTTCCTGTGCTTTGAGCTGGGCGGGGTTGCCTTTCCATGAGGGCCTCCGATGTCATTGCCATCAGAACAGCGAGGACAACAAAGCCCACTACTGCCCGAATTTTGGGACAAACTCAACACCAGGGTTTGGGGCTTCTCATCCTGGACTGAGCCACATAGATCAGGAAAATAAGGCACAAATGACCAATGTCAGGAAGGAGAGAGGGGACCTCAGGACAGATCCTACACGTATTAAAAGGATCACAAGGGCACATGATAAAGAACTTGATTCCAATCAATTCAATGGCTCAGATGACACAGACAAATTCTTTGAAAGACACAAATTCCCCAAACTCACTCAAGAAGAAATGGATCACCAGGATAGCCCTGTATCCATGGAAGAAGTTGATGGGGTGGTGGAGAACCTTCCCAGGTAGAAAGCCAGGTCAAGATGGCGTCACTGGTAAATTTCCCCAAAGGTTTAGGAAAGAAAGAATGCCAGTTCTACACAGACGCTTTCATAAAACTGGAGGAGAGGGAAGTCTTCCCAACTTACCCTAAATGGGGGGGCTGCTGCGGGGTGTGCTGGGAGCTTCCCTAAGTGCCACTGTTCAGTAGTGCCCTGGGGCTCCTCCCGCACCCTCACACCCCAAATGAGATCCTGTTCCCTTCCAGGGGATGTTTTCTCCTGCCGTTAGGACAGATCCCTGCCGGGGCTCAGGGAAATGAAAGAAACGTTTGCTCTCCAGAAATCTGATCCAGACGCGCCAGTTCCCCTGAAGGCGCCTTTGTACCCTGTATGGCTGCCGCAATTAGCGCCGTTGCTGGCTGCACATCGCCGCCGCCTGGGTTCTGAGGCCCCTTTCAGAAGTCACCGTCGTCCTCCACCAGCTATTTTTAACCGGCCAAAGGGGACTTGTGGGCTGGGGGACGCGGGAAAGTGATCGGGGGGCATCAGCTGAGGGCCATGGCAGGCCAACAGGCCTGGGTGATGGTGAACGGAGGGGACTGGTACCCCCTCCCGGCCTCAGTTTCCGCATCTGTCAAGTGAAGACTTGCATCCCATCAGGGCTTCAATTCAAAGAAGCCCAAAGGCTGAATTCTATCAACCAGTCTCAGGGTCCCTCTCTCTCTCTCTTTATCCCTCTCCTTCTCACTCTCTCTGTCTGTCTCTAACTCTCCTTCTCGTGGAATGCAGTGCTTTTCTGCTCAGTTCTGCCTGATCAGGGAACCACTCTCTCTTCCAAGAACAAGATGACCAGTTCTGCTGCCTCGTTTTCTTTCATCAGAGAAAGGATGATCAATCGTCAATTGATCAATTGTCCTAAATCACCTAGCCAGAGCACCCTGTGTTGTGCCTACCCCTGGTCCCCGCTTCCCAGCAGGGTGGGCTGACTTTGGTCCTGTTCAAACATTTCCGATCGAGCCTATGTCTTCTCTGTGACTCAAGTTTCTCAATTAAACAAATAAGTAGATGTCCAGGCCCCTGGGGGACGGGTTTCACGTCCCTGGCGAGATGCCCTGGAGGATGGTGAACTCTCCAGGGGTTGAGCTCAACTCTGCACCAGCCTCCATATAGCAGCACCTTCTGCTAATGCTCCGCTCACCCACGGGGGAGAGGGGTAGGTTCCGAGGGGAGACTGAGCCTCAGAGGTGTGAAGCCCCACCCCCAGCCCAACAGGGTCAGCTACCAGGCTCCAAGAACCAGGCTTTTAACCAAAGCACCTCCTGATTATTGGGATTCGAGCTCTTTTCTGATCTTCTGTTGGCCCCGGCGTGCTGGGCCCGCCTGGGGTGGGCGTCACAGCCCGTGAGGCTGCCTGCCTTGGGGCTGTCAGAGGAGTAGCCGTTCGCCCCCTCCCTCCGTAACGTCCCATGATGGCTCTTGTGGTCCCACCCCCAGCGGTGACTCAACACCCTCAGCCTGCAGATGGCTTTCCCTGGAACGAACTCCTGGGCTCGGGGCCACACAGGCCCACATTGCAATCCCAGCTGGCCATGCTGAGTCCCTGTGCAAGCTCCCTGACTTCATGGGCCTCAGTTGCCACTTCTGTAAAGGGGGCACACCAGGGGTCCCTGCTCCCCAGCATTCAACGGGACGTGACATCCGTATCCGGCACAGCTCCTGGAAGCAGTTATCCAACCAAAGAGGGTCTCTGTTCGCAACTCTTCTGGGACTCTGGCCACGGGCCTGATGGTAGCCCAAGTCTCCTCCTAGCCAGCCCCTGCCTGATATTTTTCTTTAATTGTGGTAAAATACACATAACATTTACCATTTTAACAGTTTTCAAGTGTGTGATTCAGTGACATTTAGTACATTTGCAGTGTTGGGCAACCAGCACCTTTATCTAGTTCCTGAACACTTCTATCACCCCCAAAAGGAGATCCCGTCCCCATCTGCGGTCACTCCCCATCCCCCCCTCCATCAGGCCCTGGCAACCACCAGTCTACTTCCTGTCTCTATGGATTTTTATGTTCTGGGTATTTCAGATAAGTGGAATCATATATAACCTTTTCTGTCTGGGCTTCCTTCCACTCAAGTTTATTTGAGGTTTATCCACATTGTAGCATGAATCAGTGCTTCATTCCTTTGTATGGCTGAGTAATATTCCATTGTATGGTTGGATCACACTTTGTTTATCCATTCATCTATCGATGGACATCGGGGTTATCTCTACCTTATTTAATTTTTGGCTGCACCTCGAGGTATGCAAGATCTTAGCTCCCCGACCAGGGATAGAACCTGTGCCCCCTGCAGTGGGAGCATGGAGCCCCAACCACTGGACCACCAGGGAATTCCTCTGTTTCTTTTGGTGATGCTGACTAGTGCTACTGTGGACATGCGTGTGCAAGTATTCGTGTTGGGTATCCTACCTTTCATTTGCTCAATCTGGCGACGGGCTTTTGTTACAGTTTGTTTTTCACAACCAGGCAGAAATCTCAGAAATCATAGCCAGGCAGAAATCAAAGGCGACTCCAGGCCTTTTGGACCCCAAATGTCTGATCCACCTGGCTTGTCTCAGTAAAACCCAGCTGGGGCCTGAGCCGCCGAGATGTCTCTGGTCCTCTACCGGTTCCTCGAGAAAGTTCTGGTGACAGAGAATTTGTTAAGACCCTGGGAAATCTTTGAAGGTTCATTTCGGTCAGATGGCAAATGATCTAAATTTGTCCCCAAACCCCAGGCCACCAGAAGGCCAGTGAGCAAAGGGGTGAACATCAGGGTGGCCCCTTGAAAAGACACCTCACTGGGGCTTGCCTGCCGGGCCACTGAGGTCTGATTCATGCTTCCTCATATTCAAAGGAAGCCCGTCTGGACCGGAAGCATCTCTGCAAGGGGCAGATCAGCCTGAACAGGCAACACTTCTTCCCCTCGATTTTTCCCAGAACCTGGTTCTGGGCCCTGCACTGGCCCGAGGCTTGGGAGATGCCGGGCAGTATCACATAAGGGAAACCCCGTGGTCACTTTCCACCCAGGGGACATGGGCTTCAGGGAAGGCCACTTTCTCCAGGACCAGCTGATACATCAGGAATAGGAGGTCTGGTACTTTTAGGAGTCCACAGAAATGTCTTGATTTCTTTTAAAATCAAAAGAAAAAACATTATTTTAGGGCAGAAAAAAAAAGTTTTATTTTTTCTTACTTCAGAGGGTGAAAATGAAATTTTTAAGTCCTATGGAAATCATTAAATTCTTTTACCTTTTGTTTAAAATGGAGGAAGTATGTGTCCCATTCCAAGCGATACTTGGTATATATTTATGCTAAAAAATGTGTTATCTGAATCTCAAATTTAACTGGGCACCTCGTGCTTTATTTGCTAAATCTGACGACCTGGTCGTTTTGTGACAATTGGTCCTCTCAGCCAGGTAGAAACGTAAGGCAAAAGCAAATGTGCCTCAGGCCCCCAGAAGTCAGAAGTCAGCCCCGAGCTTCTCCTGCAAAGATCAAGGTGGTCTCGTTATACGTTTGCACTACGAAGGTGGGAAAAAGCCTCCTCGCCCGTGGACACATCAACATCTGGTGGGATGTGGGGAGGGGCTCAGGACCGCATATCCGGCATGTACCAGGAGATACAACCCATTTCTCAGATATCAAAACTGAGGCCCAGAAAAGAGAAGCAACTTGACCCAAGCTCTAGGCCGTGGTTCCCTCAAAAGCCATTTTTGGAGGGATGGTTTTGTATCTTTCTGATGTCCTGGGCTCCTGTGTGATGAAAGTTGGAGACCATTCATTTTACATAAATATGTTGGCAGCTTGCCTTCAGTTTCAGGGGGTTCATGGACCCTCTGAGGCTCATACAGGGGAACAAGCCTGGGTCGGGATCAGAGGCTTCAAAATCAAACAGTCGAACTCCTGGCTCAGCCGAGGATCAGTTGTGCCTCAGTTCCTCCTCCCTCCCAAAAAGGTGGTGGAAATACGAATGGGTCTCTTAGTCCTGAGGACCCAGGGAGCTCCACGCAGGGCCTGGCACATAGTAGGTCTTCAATATTAGTTTCCTTCTCCCCTCCATCAATTCTAAGCCTCAAACACACACACACACACACACACACACACACACACACACACACACGACAACACGACACTGGACTGGCCATTTTAAACTCAAGCCTTCACAACTACTCCTGGGTTGAAAAAAAAAAAGGAAAACTCTCTCTCACTACACATATTTTCAAAAAACTGCCCTTACGGTGGAAAAGTTTTTACATCAGAAGAAAACCCTGATTGTTAGACTCAGGTCTGCAAGAAACCATGGCTATTTTTAAGCGCCTGGGGACGCAGGCTTGCAACCCCTGGAAAAGAAGCAGCTGTTTGTCCTCCTCGGCACGTCCGTCCGTCCGGAGTGGCCCGAGTGATGTGGTGTGGAGGGTGAGGGGCACGAGCCGTCAGCCTGCCAGGAGCACAAGAGCCTCCTAGAGTATTCCAGAACATTCTTCCCCAGGTCGTTCAAAATCCTACAGTTGGGGCCGTGCCTCAAAGTTCCAGTTCTGCGAGCAGTTGTTTTCCATTTCATTTTTCCTCTTCTTTTTTTTTTTTTTTTAATTTCTCAAATCACATTTGTTTTTCCCCAGTCGAAAGCACTCACACACATCTTGCCCTGGCCTTCAGACACACTGTTCTCACCAAGACACGTAAACAACTGCTCCCCTCCAGCCCACCCCAACTCCCAGAGCTGGGTGTCTGGGTGACACTGGAAAACCTCGAGGGGAAAAAAAAGGTGGTGGTGGGAGAGGGTGGAGTTTTCCAAAACTCACCTCAACACTTACATAACACAGAGTCTATGCCACTGGCCCCTGGAAGCACATCCAACGGCCCAGGCTGCGAGCTTTCGGGGCAGAGGGCTGTGCTGGCAGCAGGCAGACACGAGAAGGGAAAGTGATACCCTGGCCGGGATCCCTGACTCCCCCCACCGGAGTGAGAAGGGGAACGTGGATGGGGCTGGGAGGCCCAGTGCATATGTGAACTCTGCTGGCAAGGCCGAGTGCTTGTAAACGGTCACAAATCTTCCGAGGAAAGGAAAGGAATCTTTTTCCACCAGCCACCGGCAGCTGAGACCCAGGCACATCTGTTGGTCGCCCACAGTGAGCCGGGATTTTTAAGTCACTTTCTATTAGTGTCTCCTTAATCCTCCTAGCGCCCTTGGGAGTTCCACCGTGCCCCGAACGCCTTTCCCATTTTACAGAAGAGGAAACCCAAGGCACAGAGAGGGCAGGCGACTTGCTCCCCAACAAAGTCACGCATGGCTGAAGTCGGCAGCAGTGGAACCCAAAGCTAAATCTGTCCGAAGCAACATTCGATATTTTCAGTATTTGCCTTAAAGACCATCCCCCGTGGGGCTTCCCTGGTGGCGCAGTGGTTGAGAGTCCGCCTGCTGATGCGGGGGACACGGGTTCGTGCCCCGGTCCAGGAGGATCCCACGTGCCGCGGAGCGGCTGGGCCTGTGAGCCGTGGCCGCTGAGTGAGGGTTGGTGATGGTCGGAATCGGGACCTGAGAAATGTGTAAAGTGGGCGTGACAAGTGTTCTCCAGCTTGGATGTGGCAGGGCTATCTCATTTCACAAAATCCAACCCAAGTATTATTCGCTTACCTGCTGGCCGCGCCCCACCCCCACAACCCGGTCTGGGAGATGCTCTCAAATCTGGTCCAAGTTTCATGTTCAGGATTTTCTTTTTGCTGACTCTATGGGCCATGCTTTTTAGGGAGCTGCGCTCTCTCCTCGGGGTGGTTGCTTTGCTTTCAAGAGTAATAAATTGGTCCAGCCACTTTGGAAAACCATTTGCCAGTATCTACCAAAGCTATGACCCTGTAATCCCACTGCTAGGTATATACCCCTAAAGAAATAAATCCATATGTCCACACTAAAGAAATATAGCCGCATTACTGACAGTGGCAAGAAAGGAAGAAAGAAAGAGAGAAAGAGGGAAGGAGGGAGGGAGGGAGGGAGAGAGGGAGGGAGGAAATGAGAAAAGAACCCAAATGTCATCAATGAATGAATTGTAGTATATTCATTTAATGGGATACTCTACACCGATGCGGGGGGGAAAAGGCCAGCTACATACAGAATGTGGAACCCTGTGGGCACAAAACTGAGGAAAGAAACCAAATGTGAAAGAGGCCATAATGGTGATTCCACAGTGAGTTCCACCAGTAAAATCAACAGCTGGTGAAACTCATCTCCGGGGACAGAGGTCAGAGGCAAAGTTTCCCTCACTGGCAGAGGGAGCCTTGGGGGCACTGGATGCTCCCACGTTTTGATCTGGGTGATGGTCACTTCAGTGAAATCCACTGCACGTACATTTCAGATTAGTGCACTCAGCCGCATGCAAGTTTTACCTTCATTGAAAAGACCGGACAGGCATTTATTGAGCACCTAGTGCATGCACTAAGGGGCAGCAATGGCTCAGACCTCACTCCTCCTACAAGTTCACTGGCCAGGCAGCCCCGCAGGAGGCAGCACAAGCTGGAAGGTATAGCAGAAGGCTTCAGCAGAACCTTCTACCCAGGATCGGTGCTGGTGCTCAGAGTTCCGCCAGCCCCATGACCCAGGGAACCCTGCCCTGTCTGGGAAGAAAAAGCAAATGGTTCTAACTCTGGATGGGTGGAGAGATTTTGCAGAGGAAAGACGAGGCTTTGTCCTGGTCTTACAGGCTGTGAAAGGGTGGATGGTGGTGGAGAGAGGAGGTCTGAAAGGACCTGTGCTCACAGGGACCACCTCCCTGCCCAGGAGGAGCTGTCATCAATGACGGTGGCCACCGTGGGTGAGAGCTCCCTATGCGCCAGGCACTTTACAGCCTTCACCTGGCGATCCACCCCTCCCGAAACCCCATTTGGCAGGTGTGGAAAAGAGACTCAGTGACTTCCCCAAGGACCCCAAAGTGGACCCAAGAGTGGGATGCCGATTCCTGAAGGAGCTCAGGAGTCGCACGGAACCCCTCTGGCCAGCCAACCTGGTGGCATCCCCATTGCCCACTGGTTTCCCTGGTGACTCAACCAGGTGTGTCTGGGAGGCACATGCACACAAGCCACCTCGCCTGATAGTTGCCACCTTCGGTACACAGCCTCCGGGTGCTCAGGACAACATGAGTCATGGGGACTCAACCCTCGGATTGTCTGCAAAAAGTCCTTTGTCGCCACAAATCAATAAGCTTGGTAAAAGTTTCTGGCAGTCAGCCAGCCAGCCCGTTGAAAACCTTTCCGAGGGATCCCCTTGGACCACAGTGAGGACAAAAGCCAGTGGCCAGTCACCTCCAAAAGGTCTCAAAGGTGAACAGACGTCTCCACTGTGTATGGGGACAGAGGACTTGCACATGAATGTGGTCCCTCCATTCCTGCCTTGGGGAGTCTCGTCATCCAGGCTGATCATCCAGGGCATTGAGGCCCACAGCCCAGGGGACAAAGGGCTTTCACCATCTCAATGCAGGTTGTCCTTATTTGGAAGGATGGGGCAGTGTGTTTCTGATGAGGGACAAGGGACTCCCACCCCCAATTCCACCCACGGGTCTCCTGAGCAATCCCTTCATAACCACCGATGGGCAATGGCAAGCGGTAGAGCTCATGGTAAGCGGGATTCAGATTCCCAAGACTCCTGCCTGGTATACTACCGTACTTATGTGTGGGACCAGTGAATAGTTGAGATGTCACTCCCTTAATTAGGTTACATTATAGGGCCAAAGTGAAGGGATTTTTGAAGATGCAATTAAGGTCCCAAATCATTTGATCTTGAGTCCATCTAAAGGGAGGTTATCCTGGGTGGTCCTGACATAATCGAGGGTCTGATGGTAAATTTTAGGTTATGTCTTTTTTTAGTTAATTAATTAATTTTTGGCTGTGTTGGGTCTTTGTTGCTGCACGCGGGCTTTCTCTAGTTGCAGAGAGCGAGGGCTACTCTTTGTTGCGGTGCACGGGCTTCTCACTGCGGTGGCTTCTCTTGTTGCGGAGCACGGGCTCTAGGTACGTGGGCTTCAGTAGTTGTGGCACATGGGCTTAGCTGCTCCGCAGCATGTGAGGTCTTCCCAGACCAGGGCTCGAATCCCTGTCCCCTGCATTGGCAGGCAGATTCTTAAACACTGTGCCACCATGGAAGTCCCTAGGTTATGTCATTTTTTAACCACAATTTTTTTAATCAAAAGAAATTTTTTTAACTGTGTTGGATAGTGGAAGCAACCCAAGTGCCATCAACAGATAAACGGGTAAACAAAATGTGGTATATCGGTACAATGGAATATTTGTCAGCCACAAAAGGAATGAAATTCTGACACATGTGACATGGATAAACCTTGAGGACATTATTAAGTGTACTAAGCCAATCACCAAAGGACGAATACTTTCATGAGGTCCCTAGGGTAGTCAGATTCATAGACAGAAAGTAGAATGGTAGTTGCCAGGGGTTGGGGGAGGGGAGAATGGGGAGTTAGTGTTTACTGAGGATAGCGTTTCAGCTGGGGAAAACGAAAACGTTCTGGAGATGGATGGTGGTGATGGTTGCCCAACAGTGTGAATGGACTTAATGCCACTTAAGTGTACACTTAAAAAGGGCTATACTCAATATTTTGTAATAACCTATAAGGGGAAAGTATCTGAAAAAGAATATATGTGTGTGTGTGTGTGTGTGTGTGTGTGTGTGTACATGTATGTATGTGTATGCATATATGCATGTATATATATATATACACACACATATTAATTGAACCACATTGCTGTACACCTGAAACTAACACAACACTGTAAATCAATTATACTTCAATTTAAAATAAGCAAAGGAAGCAAAAAAGGCAGGACGAAAATGGTAATTTCTCTTATGTACATTTTATCACAATTTTTTAAAAAACAATGTTGGATAACCCAAAATTAAACTAAGTAGCTGGACTTGAAGAAACATTTTTTTTTTTTTTTTAAAAAGAGCATCTAGAAGTCAGAAATTGGAAGCAGCAGAGAGCTGCAATGCTGTGGGCCTTAAGGAAGCTTGATGGAGAGGATAGGCAGCCTCAAGGAGCTGAGGGCCTCAGTCCTACAACCACAAGGAACTGGGTTCTGCCAACACCCAGGGAGCTTGGAGGAGGAGCCTCAGGTGAGACTCCCACCCTGGCCAACATCTTGACTGCCGCTTTGTGGGATACCGAGCAGAGGACCAGCTACTCTGTGCTGGGCTCCTGACTTGTAGAAACAGGGAGATAATACAGACTGTCTTAATCAGCATAGGCTACTGTAACAGAATACCATAGACTGGGTGGCTTGTAAACAACAGATCTTTGCCTCTCACAGCTCTGGAGGCTGGAAGTCTGAGATCAAGGTGCCAGCATGGTTGGGTTCTGGCACAAGCCTGATTCCTAGATGCAGATGATAAATATTGATATATATATCAATACAGTATATACTGTATCCTCACTTAGCGGAAGGGGTGAGGGAGCTCTCTGGGGTCTCTTTTATAAGGGCACTAATCCCATTCATGACAGCTCCACCCTTATGACCTAATCACCTCCCAAAGGCCCCACCTCCTAATTCCATCACATTGTCGGTTAGGATTTCAACAGATGAATTTGGCGGTGTGGGGGGCACAAAGAGCCCATAAAAAAATAAGTTTTGTTGTTTTCATCCACTATAAAAAGAAAGGGAGAGAATCCTTCTACGGGGAAGTAGGTCCCTGCATCCCCTAGGACACAGCTCAGCTGGATGCTCACCTGGGTGACTGGGGAGAATGGGCAAAAACTCAGGGTTTGGGAAGCCAGCAGGGCTGGTCCAGCACCCAGGATGAGCAACACTGGGGGGCTGTTACTACCCCAAGTCAGCAGGGGTGAGGGAAGGGCAGGCACTGTGTGCTGGGGAGGGGAGTGTGGCCTTCAGCAGGAGATGAAGCCACCGCAGAGCCTCCTGGCAGGAGGGACCCCAGAGGACCATTTCCCCAAACCACTTCCCTCCTGCCCTCAGTGCCCCTCAGGGACCTCCTACTGACCAAACCGAACAAGGAGCCATCAATGCGTTAGAGGCCAGCCTCCCGGCCCAGAGAAGGATGAGAAAACAGAGAGTAGAGCCAGCACGGGCCCCACTGTCAACCTCCTCAGCTCAGC
The DNA here is from genome assembly GCF_003031525.2 of Neophocaena asiaeorientalis asiaeorientalis. Lineage (NCBI taxonomy): Eukaryota > Metazoa > Chordata > Mammalia > Artiodactyla > Phocoenidae > Neophocaena > Neophocaena asiaeorientalis. Next base: position 1,186,523 of record NW_020175432.1, read on the forward strand.
ATAGGAGACAATTACCCCTAGAGTCCCCCCACTCCCCGGTCTCATCTCTCACGCTCCCCTCAGGCACTGAACACCCCAGCCAGACAGAAAACCTAGAACACGGTTCCCCAACACACCATCCCCACATGAGTCTGGGCAATGCACACACCGCTCCTCCTTGGCCTGACCCAAAAGTCAGCAAACTTTTTCTATAAAGAGCCTGACGTAAACATTTTTACCTTTCCTAGTCATACATTTTCTTGAAATGACTCAATTCTGCCGTTGTAGTGCAAAGCAGCCATAGGCAACGTGTAAATGAGTGAGAGTGGATGGGTTCCAATAAAAGTTTATTTGTAAAAACAGGCAGCCAGCCCGTGGGCCATAGTTAGAGATGCTTGGCCTAACCCATTTCTATCTACCACCCCCTCCAGGAAGTCTTCCTGGATGCCCCTCTGCCTGGTGAAGTGACATATGCTCCCACTTTTTCATGTGTCCCTGCAAATTCTTCCAGGCCAGGGGACTGCTCCCACCCCCACCCCCCGCAATGCTTGGGACAGAGTCTGCACAGAGCAGATAAATGGATGCAAATCAAACCCACTGGGTTGGCCAAAAAAAAAAATGGAAAATAACAAATGTTAGTGTGGAGAAATCAAAACCCTTGTGCACTGTTGGTAGGAATGTGAAATGCTGTAGCCACCGAGGAAAACGCTTTGGCGGTTCCTCAAAAGGTTAAACATAGAATTACCACACGACCCAGCAATTCCACTCCTAAGTACAGACCCCAAAGAATTGAAAACAGGTGTTCAAACAGTACTCAAACAGCACTACTGGGACTTCCCTGCTGGTGCAGTGGTTAAGAATCCGCCTGCTGGTGCAGGGGACATGAGTTCAAGCCCTGGTCCGGGAAGATCCCACATGCCGTGGAGCAACTAAGCCCGTGTGCCACAACTACTGAGCCTGTGTTCCACAATTATTGAAGCCCGCACGCCTAGAGCCCGTGCCCGGCAACAAGAGAAGCCACGGCAATGAGAAGCCTGCGCACCACGAGGAAGAGTAGCCCCCACTCACCACAACTAGAGAAAGCCCATGCGCAGCAACAAAGACCCAACGCAGCTACAAATAAATAAATAAAATAAATAAATTTATAAAAAAAACAACAAACAAAGAAACAAACAGCACTACTGCTGTCCAAAAGTACTACTCACCATAGCCCAAAAATACAATGCCCTCAACTGACGAATGGATAAACAAAATGTGGTCCATCCACACAATGGAATATTATCCTGCTTTGAAACGGAATGAAACCCTGATTCATGTGCCAATGTGGATGAACTCTGAAAACATCATGCCAAGTGCAATAAATCAGCCGGCATCTGGATCTCGAACTTGGTAACCTACAGAACTTTGAGAAATAAATTTCTATCGTTTCTAAGTCACCCAGTCTATGGTAGTTTGTTAGAGCAGGACTAAGACAGGTTAGTTTTATGTGGTATGAATTTCACCTCAGTTTGTTAAAAAAGTTAAAAACAAAAATGAAGACACAGAACCAGAAGGTGCATATCTGAAATTCCGCTCGCTCCTTCACTCTTTCTCCAGGGGTCTCGGCCCGGCACCACCCTGCATGGCTGACTCAACCTTCCTCCTACAAACAGCCCGGGGCTACCAAGGGTGCAAAGCCATCATGGGTCCCACACCGCTTCACGCCCTGGGTGTTGCAAGCAAGGATACAGCCAAGCCCAATTGCCATGGGTTTAGCCAATATTTTCTCAGAGGGGTGCCGTCCCTGGGTTGAGGGCACAGGTATGACATTGCTGTGAGTCAGGCCTTGGCCGCGCTCCCAGCATGGTAGCACATGAGTCAGGCCAGGAGAGCTGACAGCCCCTCTGGTTTTTCTTGCTCTGCACATACCGGCATATCACCAGCTTTCTGCCGTTCGTAAGTCATTGTTTGGTGTAAACAGTACAGATCGCTGAGCACAAGGCTCCCCTGAGTCAGGGGAGCTTAGACTTTTCTTATTAAATCGCAAATGTCCGACGTCTTCCAAGCCAGCCAGTGACGGGGATGTTGGAGGGAGGTTTCCTTCCCAGAGCTGGGAAGGGGTCTGACCACCCAGCAGGGCTCTGGAGTTTGCTAGAAATGCAAATCACAGCCTCCTATGCTTACACAGAGCATCTCTCCTCTGACCCCCTGGGGAAAACTTGGAGACATTTCTGGTTGTCACAACTGGGGGATGCTATCACTGGCATCTGATAGGTGGAGACCAGGGATGCTGCTCAACATCCTATAATGCACAGGACAGCCCCACCACAGAGAATCATCCGGTCCCAAATGTCAGCAGTGCTCGTGTTGGAAAATCCTGCTTACAGGCCCCTGTAACGAACCCAGTTCTCACGCTGGCCTGCCCCACCCCCTCCCTTTAAGAACATATTCTCGGGGAGGTGCAACTTAACTACTGAGGCTTCTTGCAATAGGGAGCAGAGTTGGTGGGTGTAAGCAGACCCGAGCTGCTGTGTGATCTTCAGGAGGTACCTTAGCCTCTCTGAGCCTCCGTTCTCCCCGGGATAATTTGGATAACATCATGGAGCTGCTGTGCAGATTAAATCAACTCTGAGACTTAAAATGGCTCAGTTGATGTTCTTTAGGCTGTAAGTGAGGGGAACATGCTTCAGGCAAACCTCTCAAAAGCGGCTGCCTCTCATATCGCTTACTGGGGCTGTAAAGTGTGCATATCGGGAAACTGTTTGGGAAAAAGAGAAGAGGACCATTTCAGGATTCCAGGCTCTGCAGTTGGAGAAGTTCTTCTATATCCATGTTCTCCCATTAAAATCCGTCTTCCAGCAGCGTGAAGGGGATGCATCCCAGGGCCTGGCCTGGTGCCCCGTACGTGCTATCGCTTTCAAGGAACCAAAACTCAGTCTGGTTCCTGAAGATGTCTAGGGAATGTTCGTGGTGCCCCTGAGCATGAAGCGCAGCGTTCACATCACAGTGAAAAGTCATGCAGACATCAGGTACCCCTGGGATGGTGTGATATGGAGGACCCGTCACCTTTGTGGTCCTCTCCCCAGATATCCCCCATCTAATCACAAGAAAACATCAGACAAACCCAGATGCGGGGGAGACATCCCTGGTGGTCCAGTGGGTAAACTCCACGCTCCCAATGCAGGGGGTCCTGGTCGGGGAACTAGATCCCGCATACATGCCGCAACTAAGAGTTCGCCTGCTACAGCTAAGAAGTACGCATGCTGCAACTAAAGATCCCATGTGCCGCAACTAAGACCCAGTGCAGCCAAAACAAATGAATAAATAGATATTAAAAAAAAAAACACAACAACAGATCGGGGTGGGGGACACTCAGTGGTCCCAGGAGATAGCCAGCCAGCACTCTACCAGACTATCAAGGTCATGAGAAAAACAAAGTCTGCAAAACTGTCACAGGCCAGAGGAGACTGGGGCAAGGTGATGACTAAATGTAGTATGGGATCCGGAACTGAAAGAGGACATCTGTGGGTGAAGTGGGGACATCCAATAAATTCTGGAGTGCAGCATCAAACAAGCACCGCCCAGTGTTAATTTCTCAGTTTTGACAAATGCCCGGTCCTCTCGTAAGACGTTAACTTTCAGGGAAACTGGGCCAAGGAGACACGGGGAGCTCTGAATATGCTCTTCGTGGTGTTTCTGCCATCAGATTTGTCATTTCACAATTAAAAGGTTATTTGTAAATACAACAGCTTCAAGCTAAGAATGGAAGAGGAAGGCAGTTAAACAGGAACATACTTAATGCGAAAACATCTTTCCTCATCTATCTGAAATTCAAACTTCACTGGGTGTCCAGTGTTTGATCTGGCAGCTCTAGCCTCAGCAAAAGAAGGGCGTTCCATTAACTGGGTCTCAGAATGGAGGGATGGGCTGGAGTCGAGGGGGTAATGAGCACCCCATTTCACGGAGATGAATAATGACTCAATACTAATAATTGTGATGAGAACAGTAATAACTGCACCTCTTTCATGGCATTTATCTTGCTACACCCTGGCTGTCTGTGGGCATGCCTTACTCACTTCTGGGCCCAGGATCTCAGCCATGTTCAGCCCGGACCCAGCATGCAGAGACCCCAGCTCACTCCTCCTGTCCATGCATATGAGTTTCCTGTGGCTGCTTTAACAAATGACCGCAAACTGGGTGGCTTTACATAAAACAAATGTTTTGTCTCACAGTCCTGGAGGCCAGAGGTCTGAGATAAAGGTGTGGGCAGGGTTGGTTCCTTCCGGAGGTTCTGAGGGGGGGAATCGGCCCCATCTCTCTCCCAGCTTCTGGCGGCTGCCAGCAACCCTCAGCGTTCCTTGGCTTGTGGCTGCATCACTCCCATATCTTCCTCCATCTTCACACAGCCTTCCATTCTCTGTCTGTTTCCCCTTCTCTTTCCCTGTCAGGACAACTGTCCCTGGACTTAGAGCCCACCCTAAATCCAGGATGACCTCATCTCAGGAGCTTTCACTTGATCACATCTGGAAAGACCCTATTTCTAAGAAATCACAGTCACAGATGTGAGAGGTTAGGATGTAGGCATATCTTTTAGTGGGGACACCACTGACCCCACGATACCATGGATATTTTTCCATCAAGACCTGTCTCTCTTTAAGTTTTTTTTTTCTTAACGTCCTCCCCCGAAATTCAATCAGAAAAGCCTTTGTAGTACAGGGACCACGAGTCAGCATTTGCCCAGGGTCAAGGAGCAAAACTGCAAAGATGTTGAAGTACCGGGAATGAGAGGGGGCTGGTGTGATGGTACAGGGATCCCAAACCCTGAGGCAGTAAGCCTCAGTTTACTCATCTGTAAAGGGGGTTTATTACACCATCCAGGTGAGGTCCACCCTGTTAAAGCTGCAACGTCACTCATCCAGCCTGTGGCTTGGCTCCCAGTGGGAAGTGGGAGAAGCCTTGTGTTACTGGAACAGGAGGAGAGAGAAAGTGTGCAACAGACAGAGCCAAATCACGGGGTCTGGAAGGAGGAAATGAGATTGTGCTTATAGAGGCTTGAATAAATGTCATCAGAAGAATAAATATCCTGGAGGCAGGGGGTGGGGTCAAAGCTAGAAGACCCAGCGCTGTCTCCAGCCCAGGAGAGCCTTTTCAAAGTGGATCTGATTAGGTGGCTCCCCCAGAAGTTAAACCTAAAGTTATCATAAGACCGAACCATTCCACTCCCAGGTATAGACCCCAAAGAGCTGAAAACAGGGACTCAAACAAATACTTGTACACAAATGTTCACAGCAGCACCAGTCACAACTGCCAAGAGGTGGAAACGGCCCAAATGTCTATCGACAGATGAGTGGATAAACAAAACGTGGTCCCTCCACATCTTGGAATATTATTCAGCCATAAAAAGGGCTGCTACAACCTGGACAAATTTCGAAAACGTGACGCTGAGTGAAAGAAGCCAGACACCAAAGGCCACTTAGTGAATGATTCCATTTATATGAAACGTCCAGAACAGGTAAATCTATAGAGACAGAGAGAAGACTGATGGCAGTCAGGGACTGGGGGAGGGAGGGAGTAATGGCGAGTGACCACTAATGGGTACGAGGTCTCCTTTTGGGGTGACGGAAATGTTCTGGAACTAGCTGGGTTGGATGTTTGTACAACATTTTGAATGTACTTAATGCCACTGAGTTGGTACACTTTAAGTGATGACTCTTTTGTTTTCTGAATTTCACCTCGATTAAAAAAAATTGAAAGTGAAAAAATAAGTGGATCCGAACAATATATACGCTCCTTTGCTTTCCAGAGAAACGGTTCCAGGCATCCAGAAATACCTTGTCCCCAAACAGAAGACGTGGAGATTTACAAATAAACTTTTAACAATGTTAAATGGGGTCCTTAAGCAATTCATCCCTTGTAGATCACCGGCCAACCTGTCGAGTGCCTATCATTATTAACAATATATAATAATGATATAATAACATATAATAACTTAATCATGTTGTTTTTATTTTCCACCCTGATTACAGCATTGCAGGTCAGCAGGGTGAAGCAATGTCCCTGAGGCCATTCACCACAGAAGGAGCAGAGATAGATTCAAATGAGGTCAATGCCAAAGCCAGCTCCTCTGGCTGATGACAGGAAACCAAAGCAAGTTGTGTGACAACAGGCCACGATCCCTGGGGAGGGGAGGCTCTGTGCAGGCTTGTTATCCATATAAGCGAGAATCAAACCTTCCTTGAAGTCAGAAGGCAGGCAGGTCAGGGGGACTGTGTGAGGAAGCGGCTCCTCCAGGTGCCAACAATGTGGGGCTCAAACTTAGTCACTGTTGCCCCAGCCCCCAGGCCTTTCCTGCTCCCCGTACCGGGTCACACATATGGCTACGCCGGGCACATGAGTGCAGAACACAAAGGTGTCTTGGAGGGCAGAACGCCAGCGTCCTCCTCCTGGCAGGGTGTGGCAGGGAGGCCTACAGGTCTGACCAGCTTCCCAAAGGGGTTACCTTACAGGCAACAGTGCTGGAGTCCCAGGCCAATGAGGGGAGGGGAGGCCAGGGCACTCAAGGTGGAAAGGACATGACTGCCTTTTCTAAGTTATGTGTGTGGGATTGTTACTGGGCTCCAAGAAGTGACAAGGACAACACAGTATTACTCAGTCCATCAATAGGTGAAGGGGTGACAAAGTTGTGGTCCATACGTAAGATGGAATGCTATTCATCAATGAAAAGGAACCAGGGACTGGTACACGCTGCCTCAAATTATGCAGCGTGAGAGAAACCAGATGCAAAGGACCACACTGTGTGACTGCATTTATATGAAATATCCAGAAAAGGCAAATCTACAGACTCAGCACATCAGTGGTTGACTGGGGCCGGGGGTGGAAGTGGGGATGGACTGAAAATGGGACAGGAGGGATTTCCTTGGGTTGATGGAAAAGTTCTAAATCTGGACTGCAGTGATGGTTGCACCACTTGGAAATTTCACAGTATGCAAATGATCCCACTATAAATAGAAATAAAATTAAATTTTTAAAAACCTAAATAAAATTAAAATTTTAAAATAAAAAATTAAACCTAAATAAAACTTTAATTTTTTTTTTTTTTTTTTAAAAAAAAGATTGAACCCAGGCCACAGTAGTGAAAGCCCTGAATCCTAACCACTAGGCCACCAGGGAACTCCCAAACTTAAAAATTTTTTAAACTAAATAAAAGTAAAAATTTTTAAATAAAAAATAAATAAGATTTAAAAATTTTAAATCTAAATAAAGCAAAAATTTTAATAAAATAAAAATAAATAAATCAAAAGTTAATAATTTTAAATCTAAATAAAACTAAAATTTTTCAAATAAAAATAAAGTAAAAATAAAACAAAAAAGCGGCCCCTAGCCCAGATGCTATGGTCAACATGTAACAAAAAACCTAAGCAAGAAAAGAAAAAAAAAAAGCTCTCAAGTCAGTCATCACTAATAAACTGTACCTTTACAATCAGGTGTCGAGACATCCCTTGATGGTGAATGTCCAAACCACTGACCTAAAGGACATCTTCAGATTCACCCCTATATCTATTTGGCTAGTTATTGATTTAACACCTGGAAGGTAAGTAAGGGCAAAGACCAGCTTATCCTGGATGACGGCTCACTCTCCAGCACCTACTCAGTAATAAGAATTCCAGAAAGGTCTATTAAATGCATACTGAGAGGCAGTGACTGTTTGGGATCCCAGCTCAGACTCTGGAGTCCAAAAGTAGCTCTGCTGGCTTCTCCATGTGGAATCAACTTCTCTAAGCTTTGGGCCAGAGATTCAGTATTTCTGCGTATGACCATCCAGTCTCTTTCTGTGCATGGTCTCAATACATCCATGAATGGGCGTGGCTGCATGCCAATAAAACATATTTATGGACACCGAAATTTGATTTTCATAGAATGTTCATGTATGAAATAGTATTCTTTTGGGTTTTTTTTCCCAAACATTCATAAAGGAAAAAGACATGCTTAGCTATTGGCCAAACAAAAGCTGTTTTGGTCACACAGTGTGCGGTTCCCTTTAGAAGAAATATCTAGAATAAGCAAATCTATAGAGACAGAGAGTGGATTCGCAGTTACCAGGGGCTGAGGGAGGAGGGGATGGGGAGTGAGTGCTGACGGGGATGGAGTTTCCTTTGTGGGGGATGGAAATATTCTGGAACTATATAGAGGTGATGGTTGCACAATACTGAGAATGTCCTAAATGCCTCTGAATTTTTCACTTTAAAATGGTTAATTTTTTACTACGTGAATTTCACCTCCATAAAAATTATGCACACATATATAATTAACATTGGAGTATACGTGAAATACTAAGAACACTGCTGTACAGCAGCAGAAGTTAACACAACATTGTAAGTCAACTCTACTTCAATAAAAATTTTTTTTAAAAAAGAGCAATACTATTGACATTTTCATACATATATTTTGTAAAAAGCCACAAATCAGGATGTGCCAGCCCTTGATTTAGGCAAATGAAAAACAGCTTCCAGGATCAGAGGGCCTCTTTGAGGAAAAGTTCTTTACACGGGGTGTCTCTTATCTTCATCAACAGGTGACCACAAGCACGGCAGTGGCAAGGTGGTGACCTTCAGAAAAAAGCCCACTTGCAGGAGCATCCCTGCCTGCATCACTTCCCATCCTGGAGAAACACCGAGCTGCCAAACATCTTTGCAACATGGGGAGCTAAGTTTGGCAACACGCTGCAAAGAACTTATGCAAACTTAAGCAGAAATACCCCGACTGCCCCAGCTGGGAGTCATCGTGCAGTTGCTGCTGTCATGCGACTGTAATTCCTCTAGAGCATTCACAATTAGTCTTGGAAGCTCAGCTGTATTTTAAGTGACGTGTTTTCTGTAGAATTCCTGAGTGCTTGCTCTTGGGAGTTGGGCCAAGTGCACACAATAGCTATTTGGGGCGGAACAACTAGTAAAGGGAGAGATGGTCTAGACTCTAGAAGAAAAGTGGAAAGAAGTAAAGGATACTAGAAATGGCCAGGACCCGGTTAAAGGAGATTGTAAGCTCTCTGCGGGCAGAAATGGAGCTGTGTACTCTTTTACCTTCCTCTCCATGTCCAGCAGAACATGGAGAGGGAGCTCAACATTTATTTTTTGTTCAGGCTCAAAACCTCTGATTTTCAAGTTTCCTGAGTCCTTAAAGACAGCCTGACAAGAGATGGTAAATGTAAAGCTGCATGCATACTACTCCAACAAGGCTCCACCAGTGACAGACATCACCAATCAGTCATGGAGAGACATCACTAATCAATCACAGCACTCTTTTCCAGCATTGAGCCTGGATGTAATCTCAGAATCTGTGTGAACACAGTGCTCAAAACATTACCAATGGATTGGAGGGAAACTATCTGCCCCCTCAGGTTAGATTATTCATGTTGGGCTGTTAGGAGAGGATGGGAGGCCTTGGGAAAGAGATGAGAACAAGGGCATCACCATCAAGAGGCATAAAGTTCCCAACTGGGAGAGGGGGGCTGGCAGGGCATGAGTCAGTCCCTACCCTTTAGGAATTTAGCCATGACAGGGAGAAGGGTGCTCATTTACTTAGCACCCACTGTGTTCTTCAGCATCACCAGTTTGCTTACTGACCATGTAATCCTTGGACATGTGCCTTATTCTCCCCCACTTAAGTGGGACAGGCTGCTTGGAAGCTTTGCCAAGAGGAAGTCGCCCAGCTTGTAAGAGGTAGCGCTGGGACTTGACTTCAAGTCCAGAGCTCTTTCTCCAACAGCATCATCACCTGAGACGTCACAAAGACACATACCCACACAGGTGGGCACAGCCTGGACAGCAGGGAGATAGGACCACAGCCTGAGAGGTGCCATGCTCCGAACCCCTCTGTGCCAAGCCTCTCCCTTTGCCTGAGACCCTCTATCTGGCTCATTCATCCATGCCTATAATCAGGCAGTAAATACTCATATCCCACAATGAAACTGATGCTCAGAGAGGTTGTGTGATGTGCCCAAGGACACACAGCTAAAGTGGCAACTAAAGCCCACGTTCTTTACACTCATTGGTGGCTCTGTGTAACTGGTTACATTCCCTGGGTGCTCTGCTGGAGTGTCTCACGCTGCCCCGGGAGGTCCTTGGTGGGTGGCCAGCATCCTCACATCACGTTTGTTTCAACACCAGGTCCACAGCTGGGCCTGGGGGACACAGAGATGAATCAAGGGAGGCCCCTGCCTTTGAGGGGCTCCCTTTCTGAAGAGGAAACCAGGCAGGCAGGCAGGCAGGCAGAACAGCTGGTTACCATGACGGTATGAGCTTCCTGGGGCTGCCTCCACAAAGTGACACAAACTCGGTGGCTTAAGATAACAGAAATGTATCCTCTATAAGTTCTGGGGGCCAGAAGCCCGAAATTAAGGTGTCAATAGGGTTGGTTCCTTCTGATGAGGCTCCGAGGGAAAATCTGTCCCAGGCCTCCTTCCTGGCCTCTGGCAACCCCAGGCAATCTTTGGTATTCCTTGGCTTATGGCAACAAAGTTTCAATCTCTGTCCCCATCTTCACATGGCCTTCTCTACATTTGTATCTCTGTGTCCTTTCTCTAATAAGGACACTTATCATTGGATATAGGACCCATCCTAACCCAGGATGATCTCATTTTGATACCCCTAATTACATCAGCAAAGACCCTCTTTGCAATTAAAGTCACATTCACAGGTACCAGGAGCGAGGACATGGACGTATCTTTTGGGGACACATTCAACTTATTACCACCCGTGGTGACAAAGAAGGTGCACAGGAGGCTGGGTGAGGAGGAGAGAGTGTAGACAATCCCACAGGAGCAGGGAGCCACCTGCAGAAGTTCCTCTGAAGAGCCGCAAGAGATGTAGCTATTCATTTGCTTGTTCATCCCTCTGGTGAACGTTTATTGAGCACCTACTGTGTGCTGAACTGGGCTTGAAGAACATAATGGATCCAATATAGACCTGGCTCCCATCCTCCCTGTGATTCATACACTATTTGTGGTGGAGACAGAAGAAAAGCAAACGGGTAGATAAAAATAATGACCAATGGTGAAAAGTGCCACAGAACAACAGAAAAGAGGGGGTGGAGGAAGGAACTATATGGCCTGGGGAAGGGTACTATTTGCGGGGCCGGTGGGTGGGGGTGGAGCTTGGAGTGCCCACATTTACACTGAAACGCAGTCAGATGAGCTGAGGACGCAGCCTTTTCAACAAAGTGTGCTGGAACCACTGGGTGTCCACGTGCAACAAAACAAAAAACAAAACACCAGCCCAACAACAACAACAACAAATTAACAACAACAAAATTAACTCAAAATGGATCATTCACTTCAATGTAAAATGCAAAACTGTAAACCTCCTAGATGACAACATAGGGGAAAATCGAGATGACCTTGGGTTTGGCACTGACTTTTTAGATACGAGACCAAGAGCACAGTCTGTGAAAGGAAAAACTGATAAGCTGGGCTTCATTAAAATGAAAAACTTCTGTTCCGCAAAAGGCACCGTTAAGAGAATCAAGAGACAAGCCACAGACTGGGAGAAAATCTTTGCAAAACACCTACCAGGTAAAGGACTCGTGTCCAAAATATACAAAGGATTCTTAAAGTCCAATAAGAAAATAAAAAACCCAGTTAAAAACTGGGCCAAAGATCTGAACAGACCCCTCACCAAAGAAAATATACAGATGGCAAGTAAGCGTATGAAAAGGGGCTCCACATCAGATATCATCAGGGGATTGCAAATTAAAACAACAATGAGATACCACCAAACACCTATTAGAATGGCTGAAATATAAAAAACCAACACCACTAAATGCTGACGAGGATGTGGAGCAACACGAACTCTCATTCATTCATCGCTGGTGGTACAGCTACTTTGGAAGACAGTTTGGTGGTCTCTTACTAAGCTAAACATAGTCTTATCCTACATTCCATCAATTGTGTTCCTAGGTATTTATCCAAATAATTTGAAAACTTATGTCCAGGCAAAAACCTGCACATGAATGTTTATAGCAGCCCTATTCAATGCCTATTCAATAGCAACTCGATTGCCCCAAACTGGAAGCAACCAAGATGTCCTTCAATAGTTGAATGGACAAACTGTGGTACATCCATACCACGGAATATTATTCATTGATAAAAAGAAATGCGCTATCAAGCCACCAAAAGACATGGAGGAATCTTAAATGCATACTGCTAAGTGAAAGAAGACTCTGAAAAAGCTACATATGGTGACATTCTGCAAAAGGTAAAACTATGGAACCTAACCAGGACTTGGAAGGGAGGGAGGGATGGATTTTTAGGGCAGTGAAAACAGTTCTATATGATAGTTCTATATAGTTCTATATGATGTAACAGCAGACACATGTCACTATGCATTTGTTGAAACCCACAGAATGTCCAACACAAAGAGTGAACCCTAAAGTAAACTGTTGGCTTGAGTTAATAATAATGTATGGACATTGGCTGGATAATAACGTATCAACATGTAACAAAGGTATCACGCTAAAGCGAGATGTTAATAACAGGGGGAACTGTGCCTTGGGAGGGGATATACGGGAACTCTTTGTACTTTCTGATCATTTTTTTCTGTAAACCTGATGCTGCTCTATAAAAATAAAGTTCACTAGTTGAGGGGGGGAGGGGGCGGGACATAAGCCTGAGCCAAGCAAGGGGAAAGCGAGAGGACTGAACGCTTGGTGGAAGGCACAGCAAGTACAAAGCCTGGAGGGAGGAATGTGCTTGGTGTGTTCCAGAACTGGCAAGGAAACAGAATAGGAAGGGACGGGGATGGGCTGGAGAGAGCGGCAGGAGCTAGCTGAGGCTGAGGGGAGGCCCCAGGCGCCATTGGAGCAGAGGTCCGCAACTGACTGAGAATTATACATCCTGGGAAACAAATCTGATTCCCTTCAACTTCCCCTCGTTCTCATTCAGGGACATCGAGGCCCAGAGAATGGAAGGGCAGTGAGCAAAGCTCATCTAACCAGCACTTGAGTGAGCTCACAGGATATCGTCAACATTTCCACCAAAGAGAAAGCGCCCGCGTGACCCTCATGCTATCCCTTTGGGGTAAGGTACTGTTATATTCTGCATTTCTCAAGATTAGGAAGTGAGCCCAGAGAGGCAGAGCTACTTGCTCAAGGTCACACAGAGAGTGGTCAGTGGCCGAGGCTGACTCTCAACCATCATAGTGGCAGCCGCAGGAAGCATCTTGGAGCTCAAGTTGAAATCTCCAGCAGCCCGGGAAAGCTGCAGAGGGGATCCCTGCACTACTACCACCCCAGCAACTGTGCTTGGGACTGAAGCACCTCTGGGTGCCCCACACCTGGCAAATAGGGCTTATCAACAAGTGTTTGCCTAATCCACAATCTGATGAATCACGATGAGATGGCACACCTCTGAGGCTCCTTCCAGCTGGGAGGGTCCAGGACTGTGGACCCCAGAGTGGTCTCTTGGTGCCTCTGTGATGGCAAGGCGACCCCCTGCAGTGTCCCTGGGCTGTGGGGGTCCAGATGCTGTCAGTGACAAAACCCTCCTGGCCCCCAGGGAAGGCTTCCAGGTCAGGAGCTGCCTGCACCCCTTACCACCTGGCCGTGGGACTGTGGCTGACCATGCACACCTCCGGGCATGAACATGGGTTCTGGAATCAAGAGACCAGGGCTGGATACTGGCTCCAGGTTACACCATGAGATGCTCTGCCTCTGATACCCACTTGGCTCCCCTTTTCCCCAGGTCTTGATTCACACATCTCCTCCTGGGTGCGGTTCAAAATTCCACCATCCTCTTTCTCCCCTCTCACACACACTCACTATCCATCTCCCTCCCCTGCCTTCCCCAATATAGCTGTTTATTTCACTTCTCCGCCCCCCATCCCCAACTACAGTGAAAGCCCCAAGGGTAAGGGGATTTGTCTGCCTGTTGGCAAATGTGTTCCCAGTGCCCACACAAGGCCAGCACACAGTAACAGCAGGAGTTAACAGTCCGTTCCTGGCAGGCCCCATGCCTTGTGTGGGGCATCTGGTGGTGGTGTGTGTGTGGGGGAGGCGTGTGTTTACATGCTCACAGGGATGGCTTGTTCCCTGTGGCCCCTCTGGTGCTGGGTCTGTGTTGTTAGATTCGTTGTCATCAGTCTCCTCACTTACGTGAGTCAGTAAAGGCACCAGGCCTGCTGGCAGCTGTAGGACCTCAAGCGTCTCCCAGCACCTCCTGAGCCTCAGTTTCCCCGCCCTGAAGGGCTTCCTTGAGGGAGAGCGTCTCAAAGACTTAACATTTCTTGCTGTCATCATGCAAGGTTTTTGACAGAGTGGTGGGCATAACAGTGGATCAGGCTTGGTGGGTTCGCAGAAAATGAGGAGCTGAGTCCGGGGAAAGCCACTCTGAGCTCGCGGGACCCAGTTAACCTCATCCACCTAGGATTCTGTGGACCCCTCTGTGGCTGCGGGGGCCCATCTCCCCATCCATCAGGGATCCCTGCAGGCCCCGGATGCCGCCCCCGCTCTAGGTCCTCCTTGTGCTCCCGCAGGCGGGAGCCCACGGGGTGCCCCGGGGATCCCTGAGCGTCACGCTGCTGTTGTGGAGCGTGTGTTGACGCCGTCGCCGGGGAGACAGGCGGGGGCGGGCCCGGGCCGGGGGCGCCGCCTAGCAGCGCACGATGGGCCGAGCCGGCCGCTCAGGGCCCTGGCGGCCTCAGTGGCCACTGCCGCCGCCGCCCGCCGGCTTATATACCGCGGCTAAATTTAGGCTGCGCCCGGAGCTCGTCCCCATCCGGGACGCGTTTCCGCCGCCGCCGCCTTGGCCCGGCCCCCGCGCGCGCCGCGCCTATAAGGCTTGGGCGGGCCCGGCCGCTGCCCGCAGAGCCGTCCCCACCCGCCCGCGTCCCGACCAGCCCGGCTCCGGGCAGCCACTCACCGGTGTCCCGAATCCGCGTCAGCCCCGGGTCCCAGCCATGGCGCTGAGCGAGCCCATCCTACCGTCCTTCTCCACTTTCGCCAGCCCGTGCCGGGAGCGCGGCCTGCAGGAGGTGAGGGCGGCAGGGACCGCGGGCGGCGGGGGCGGCTGGCTCAGGGTAGTAGAACGTGGGCTGCGGGGTAGTAGAACGCAGGCGGCAGGGACAGCGGGCTTAGGGTAGTAGAACGCAGGCAGCGGGCAGCGATCCCCGGCCCCACCGCGCGCTCACGCCCGCGCCTATCGCTCTGTCACCCGCAGCGCTGGCCGCGCGCAGAGCCCGAGGCAGGCGGCACGGACGACGACCTCAACAGCGTGCTGGACTTCATCCTGTCCATGGGGCTGGACGGCCTGGGCGCTGAGTCCGCCCCGGAGCCGCCGCCGCCGCCCCCGCCGCCTGCGTTCTACTACACTGAGCCCGGCGCCCCTCCTCCCTACGGCGCCCCCGCGGGCGGTTTGGTGTCCGAGCT